>NW_026591643.1:3037484-3122940 GCF_907164565.1 Psammomys obesus | reverse complement strand
ACACACACACACACACACACACACACACACACACACACACACACACAAAGACATTGTCCCGTTTATATATAGAAATTGTATTTTCTAATAATTCACAATAATATGTGAGGTTTATTTTTTTCATAGTTTCTAATTGTGAAATGTTAGCCATGAAGACAGGGATTTCTATGATATGTGAGTAATATCTACACAGGATGGGGGTTTCGGAAGTGTAGAAATTGCCCTTGTCCAGGCATCCCGTTGTTATTCACTCGGTCTCTTCTAAGCAATGGAACTTAAAGTCACATTCTCAGTAACGTGCGGTCCCCAGCGCAGTGAGAACTCAGCGCGGCTGGGACTCAGGGTCAGACCTAAACAGAGGCTAAGCTTTAAATCTCTGGCCGAAACCTTCAGGCACCATGTGCAGGGAGTGGCTGGACTCTAAAAGGTTTCTATTACCCAGGAGGCACCACGGGTCTCTAGACACTGCAGAGCTAGAAAGGGAGGAGGAAGCGAACCCAGCAGCGGCCAGGCCACCTGCCTGGGGTGTGTCGATGGCAACGCAGGAAAGGGTGTGCGAGAGGCCTGAGCAAGGGAGGCTGCTCCTGCTGAGCATAGGTTCTGTCTCTGCGGCTCCCCTTCTTCCCTAGTGTCTGCCCATGCTTTGTGGTCAGGAAGGATGATCTGAGATCCTAAAGAGATTTCCATGCTAGGCTACTTTACTGTGACATTTTAAAAAGAAACCACACACACACACACACACACACACACACACACACACACGCCCCTGCTGAGTGCTTTTAGTGTTGCTCATATGCATCTGTGTTTAGGGCACTGACCACTTGGGATTGGGTCATCCCTGGAGAAGACTGCATCTCTCGGCAGCCATTAACTGCCTGCAGCTCCTCGTCTAGGCCTGGGTCCCCGTGAGAGTCCTCCATCCACGCTGGCCTGTCAACTGGTGCCGTCACTGTGCGGCTGTGTGTGTTGTTTAGGTGACCAATGGGCCTCCCGCAGCGGACATCGTGGTCCTCTGCCTCTTACAGTCTTTCCGCCTTCTCTTCTGGAATGTCCCTGCAGTATCAGATAGGGGCTATTGTTACTATCAATTGGGCGTGAGCACCTCACAGTCAGTGTTCTTTGCATTTGACGGGCTGTGGATTTTCAAGCAAAAAGATGCTTTTGGAGGCAGGGTGAGAACCGCACTTATCTGTGGGTGTATTTATAACGCAGTTAGAAACTACACTAATTTAGGAGGGTGGAAGTTGTGGCGAGGTTTACAATACCAAGCATAAATTCCCTTCTGCCGAGAGGGCCCTACACCCAATTTGATGGCTTTTGGTTACCTCAAGGTTTAAGTGCTGCTGTTGCAGTCTTAGGGATATCTTGCCAGGTTGGTCATAGACGTTCTGGCTGGGTAAGACTGTTGAACGCTCTCTTCGTTGGCAGCTTGCACAGTACCTTCTGATGCTATGAGAACCAGTCCTCAGGGAGGAGGCTTCCTGGTTGGTTCCTGCTCAGTTCCCCCAGGTCCTGTGTCTGAAATGTGTGGTGTCAATAAAGTCTTACCCTCGAGTTCCGGGAGGGAGCCGAGGGCCCTGACAATAGCTTATACTGTTTGGAGAGCCTCTTGAATCCTCCCAAGAAAGACCACAAAGGGAAGTTTCCAGACCCGTCCTGAGAGGCGTGGTCTCTAACTATAACTGTGTTTGGTTTCTTGTTTCAGTTCTCTTACATAGCTTGAACCTTCGCTGTCAAGTGTGTGAACACTGTGGCTTACTCGATTCCGCTAAGTGATCTGCCAGGGAACTTCCCATGTTGATGAGAACTGAGGGTGACACCAGCCTGGTAACACAGAAGAGAGCCCTCAGGCAGCATAGCACAGTGTGGACAGAACTGGGGTAGCAGCCTGCTCTGGATTGCAGTCTTCAGGAGCTGCAGCTACTTCTCTCAAGGTCATTGCTAGTTACCTAGGATAGGCTGCTACATGAGCTTGTTGGAAGCATGAAAAAACACAGTAGAGGAAGGCTGGTTGGTTAAAGGAAAACAGTAAAACACAGGTGTTTTGTCTCGGGGGCACTCTTAAGGGCTTCCGGTTCCGGGTAGTCCTCATTTAAACCACTGCCTTCCTCCACATAATCTTCAGACTTCGGTAGGAAAAGCAATGAAAAAAGTCAGTAAGTCAGGCCAGAGAGCAACATGAGGGGTAAAAAACAACTATTGACAAGTCTGCTCTTTCAGTGAAGAAACCAGACTGGGGTTGGTCAGCTTATTGGAGAGCTCCTGCTCACTGAGGTAAATCTGTATACACACTTTAACAGGCTTGTGTTTAGGGATTTTTGTGGGATTTTTCTTTTCAGGTCATGTGTATATAAACATGTGTAGAAATAAAGGACATACAAGAAAAAAACACAACAACAAGATTGGTTTTCAAGTCCAAAGTCATGAAATATTTTAGCTGTTCTCTACAGCACCGGCGGCTTTCAGATTTTCCAAGTGATGCTTCTGTGTCAGGGACTTCATGTCATGGACAGTGGCTGATGACGTCTGGCTCAATTCCAAAGTTTTAAATTATTTTTACTATTTTAAAATTGTGTGTGTGTGTGTGTGTGTGTGTGTGTGTGTGTGTGTGTGTGTTACACGTGGGTCCGAGGACAAAGTGTAGGAATCAGTTCTCTCCTTCCCCCATGTGAGGGTGAGTTCAGAGATTGAACTTAGGCTGGGCAGCAAGTGCCTTCACCTGCTGAGGCATTTCACTAGCCCTAAATTATGACTTTTGTACTTGATTAATTTAAAGAAAATTGAAACAGTCCACTTATTTAATAAAAAAAAGAGCTTTGCCTATTTATATTATGAAAAGTTTCACAGTGTGTTAAAATAAGCTTATTGCATACTCAAAGAATAGCTATAAAAGTAATTATTTTTAAATTAAAAATGCTCCTTTATTAAATACCAGTCAAAACTGATAACCTTTTAATGTTTAAGAAATGAAAAAATAGTAAGTGGATATAATACATTAAACTAATCTTATAATTTTATAGGTATATGTAAAGCTATAAATATATATGAAAACACATATGTGGGTCTAATAAAGATACTTTTTACTGAAATCACTTTTGCAACACAGTGTGTTAGAAGGAGTCAAAGTAGAAAAGTCCTTATTTATGTCACAAAACCATTGTCCTGGACTTGTCCTCTCCAGTGGATCATGTGGCCACATTCATCCCCCCCCCCCCTTTTCTAGATCTCTCCATGTTCTTCCTGGAGAATATTAGAGTCTCATGTCATCTCCCACCAGGATGTCTTGCCCTTTGGGAACCAGATAGTTTGGGTGATAGATGAAGAAGTCTCTAGACCCTAAAGGGCCAAGATAGTTGGCCTGAAAGTTCAGTATTTTCCCTACCTTTTCCATAGCATTGTCTTCTCTTCCATGACAGTCAGGAAGCTGAACAACGTGGGCAGGCAGACTGATGTTCCCACATTCAGGGAGCTATCCATATGTCCTGCCTAACCAGAGAGTGTGGACTCTCTTAGCCCCATAGGCAAGGCTGCCCCGTGTTGGCACAGATCGGTGTCCTGTGTTGGTGCAGAGCTGGAGCTGGTTATCTGCTTGTCTCTCAACTCAGACTAACTTTGCTTTCCACAGCTCTGTGTTGGGATTATCTAAAATTTACTATGTATTCAAATGCTAATTGCTTGCCCCTCTGAGATTTGCTTCTTCATGAGCAAATCTTCACCTTGCCTCCCAAATCACCCCTGAAGAATAATAACAGTTGCTGACATCCTATAACTAGGCAGGAAGTGGAAGTCAGGACTTCCTAGTAGGGAGAAAGGAACTCTGGAAAGAGGAACAAGAAAAGTGTTTTCTCAAGGAGACATGAGAGGAGACTTTTGTGACTATGGACCTGGAAAGCATATAGCCACATGGTTGGATGGGACTAGGTTGTTGGGTTAACTTAGATGAGCTAGTTGAGAGTCTGCCCAGCTAAGGTCCAAGCTTTGAACTGTTAAAAGATCTTGGGAGCCAGGCACTTTGGCACATGCCCGTGATCCTAACACTCAGAGGCAGCAGATCTCTGTGAGTCCAGGACAGCCAAGGCTACACAGAGAAACCCTGTCTCAAAAAACATGTGTGTGTTTTGGTGTCTTTATCTTTATGCTCAGCCTACTTTCTTACAGAACCCAGGACCATCAGCCCAGGGATGACTCCACCCACAGTGGGCTGGGCCTCTCCATCAATCACCAAAAGCCAAAACAAAGCAAGCCTACAGGTTTGCGGTTAGCCAGATCTTATGGAGGCATTTTCTCAGTTTAGGTTCCTTCTTCTCTGATTACTTTAGCTTGTGTCAAGTTGACATAAAATTAGCCAGCATGAAAACATTAAAAGGCCAGGCATGGTGATGCATGCCTTTTTTTTTTGTCAGCTGGGGGTGGTGGTAGTGGGGTGGTTTTTATTGTTGTTGTTGTTGTTTCAAAACAAGGTTTCTCTGTGTGCCCTTGGCTGTCCCGTACTCTCTTCGTAGGCCAGGCTGGCTTCAAACCCACAGAGATCCTCCTGCCTCTGCCTCCTGGGGTGCTGGGATTACAGGTGTGCACCACCACTCCCAGCTGGCCACACCTGTAATACCAACACTCAGGAGGCAAAGATAGACGGATCTCTGTGAGTTTGAGGCCAGCCTGGTCTACAAAATGAGTCCAGGCCTCTGTTACACAGCCAAACCCTGTCTTGAAAAAAATTGCATTTATTAGTTTGTCTGTGTGTGTGCGCACGCCCCAGCATGTGCATGAAGGTAGGAAACAGGTCTTGTTAGCGCTCCCTTTCCACCATGTGGATGGGGAAGATTGAACTCAGGTTATCAGTCTTTGCAGCAAGTGCCTTTATTTTCCGAGCCATCCGACCTGTCCATCAGACTAAGTTTTAAAATTGTACTATTTATTTATGCTTACCATTTGTTGGCCAATCAGTCTTCCCTCTAACATCAATAATAGTCTTTTCTCTAAGTCAGGCAGTGGTGATACCAGCACTTGAGAGGCTGTGGTAGGTGGATCTCTGTGAGTCTGAGGCCATCCTGGTACACAAAGTGAATTCCAGGACAGTCACAGCTACACAGAGAAACCCTCTCTCAAACAAAACAAAACAAAGTCTTTCTCTAGCTCCAGTGTCAGCCTTGTTCCTTTGCCCCAGGCGGTCTTCTCTCTATCCCCCAGCGCAGTCTTGCCTCTATCACTGCTTTGCCATTGGTCTAGTCCTTGTACCATGGCTAGTGCTCCATCTCTGGCCAAGGTAGAAATGATTCATTGAGGCTTGTGGCTACAAAAGCCTGGTATAAACCTGTCTCAGACAGCCTTGCCTGGGGCTTTACTTTCAGGAGTCTGGGCAATCAGCCACAAGCTTCTGCATAATTGTCTCAAGGCATCTGTGGAATTATCAAAACAGAAGCTGTCTGGCTACTTGACTGACAGTCTTTTTGCTCAGAGTACTACTGGCACAAGAGCAAGACCCAAAGCTGCTAATTAGTCAGATTGCCTCTTCTTCGGTCTTTGCTTGTTTATACAAAAATAGATATCAGAAAGAGAAAAGGCACTTATAAATAATTGGAATAAAGTATCATTAACACAAAAAATGAATTTTAGAAGATTTGTCTTTATTAGTTTTATGAGTGGGAGTCTGTGTTAGTGTGGAGGCTACTCTGCGGCCAGCCCTGAGGGCCCTAGCAACGTCTTACATCATCACCAGCCACTGCCAGGTTCGCTAGGTGTCTGCCGGATAAAAGGACACTCCACCCCACCCCAAGACCCCAGCTCTTTCTGTTCCAGCTTCTGTCTGTCCTCTCTGTTTCTGCTGTCTCTGTGTGTATCCTAGGTGCCCCCTTTCTCTCTCTCTCTCTGCTCCCCCTCTCTGCCTTTGGGGCTGAGTCACTCTTCTATCCCTTCTTCAGGCCCTCCTCCTCCCTTCTCACAGTAAATTTATAGCAGATCTGTTGCAGTGGTGTGTAATTCTTCAGGGGGTACACCTTGGTATGGGCCTGCCATGGTACACCCCCCCCCCGTGCATTATTATTACAGATCATAACATTGGCACCAACGCTCGGGGGACTCTCCTGATGTCCAGACACACTGGGCTCCCTTTCTGCAGCTACATCCACATGAAACAGATTTGCTTTCTGGCCCACTGGTTGCTAGGAACTTCACCCAACACCAGCAACTGTTGAGTTAAATGCTTCTCCAAGTCTGACCATTTCCCTGGATGAGACTTTGTTTTTCTAGCACTTTTTTTTTTTCTTTCTTTCTTTCTTTCTTGTCCTCTTGGCTTCTCAGAAATTCTGGCACCAGGAAACCGTGGGTGGCTGCTCATGCTCCTTAGTGCTGGCTCCTGTCTGAGTAAACAACCGTGGTGCACACCTGTGATCCCAGCACCCTCGGAGGCAGAGGCAGGAGGATCTCTGTGAGTTCGAGGCCAGCCTGGTCTACAAAGTGAGTCCAGACAGCTACACAAAGAAACCCTGTCTCAAAAAAACAAAAACAAAACAAAAAAAAAAAACAAAAAAAAAAACAGAAAAAGCAGAAAGTAAGTAACTAGAAACAAGCAAAGTTTGTCTATTTATATCGACTTGAGATAGACAAGGCCCTGACATTTAAGATGTTTAGTAAAAAGGCTTTTCCTGATAGACATGCCAGCTCCTGACAGCACCCTTAATCTCCAAAGAAGATGATGTGCACAGAAGGAACTCCATCTGCAACTTGCTTTAAATATGGCAAAGCTGGCCACGGCCCTTTGCCTTGACTGCTGACAGCACACTGTCCAAACTGTGGACAAGCAGGAAGCTGGGAAGTTGAACTTCTCACCTCATGGCCAGGAAACAAAGAAAGAGAAGAGGAAGGAGCAAGGTTCCACTATCCTCCAAGGACAAGCTCCCAATTACCTGACCGCTTCCCACCTCTCAAACGACACCATGCTGGGTGTCAAGCTGTTACTACGTGGCCCTAGAGGACATTTAAAGTCAAAACTATAATAACCACTGTTCCACTGAGACAAAAGATTTGTGGAGAAGGTGGTTAGTTCACCTGAATTTTAAGATTTATTCGTTTTTATTTTCTGTGTGTGGGTGTTTTGCTTACATGTGTATGTAAGTGTGCCTTATGCATGCCAGGTGCCCATGCAGATCAAAACAGAGCATCAGATCCTCTGGAGCTAGAGTTAGGGGTGATTTTCAGGTACCGTGTGGACACTGGGAACTGAACCCAGGTCCTCTGCAAGAGCAGTAAGTACTCTTAACATCTGAACTGTCATTCCAGCCCTTCGCCTGAATTTTAGTTTATCTACCCCACCCCCAAAATAAACTTTGCGGAATTTCCCAGTAAATACACACATCGTTGCAACGGTGGGCAGAAAGACAGAAACAAAATGGAATCCTAGAAAGTAAAAAGTTTAGCTGCGTGTGGCTCACACCTAAAACCCCAGTCCTTGGGAAGGCTGAGGAGGAGAATTGCTGTAAGCCTGAGGCAAAAATGAGCTACGTAGTAAATTCTAGGTCAGGATACTCGTGTTTAAGGTAAAGAAAAATCTTGCAAAAAAGGAGCCCATGAAGTAGAAGGCCTTTGGTTAAACGTCAGAGAAACCAGACAGACTGGGATGATCTTTTTGTGGATTTGCAGGCATGCACATGCCAACTAGAAAAGGAATAATGCTAAGCCTTGGCTGAAACAATGTGCTATCCTTGACCTTCACTGAGTATCTTGCACTGAGAGTCTAAAATTTACACAGTTAGTCAGAAACCTTAAGAGACAGGAAGTTGTCATTTTCCTACAATCACATGTCAAAAGTGACCTGGGCTTGAGAGTCATAACCCCTACAGTTAAATGTGATGACAGTTATTTGTAAAGAAAACAGACTTCTTCATATTTCCTGAGACTGGGTTGAAGCTAGCTCTGTTTTGCAATGGTTTGCTTATTATTATGAGTTATCTATTTGTTCTCGTTCTAAAAAAGACTCAGATCCTATAGACACCAAAGGCTCAGAAAAACTCTTGATTTCCCTAAAACTGGCCTCTTCTTCATGGCTTTTTGTACCTTTCTGTTACAGGAGAGAGGGAAGGAGGGAAACAAAGAGGGAGACAGAGAGAGCCTTGCAGTACTGACATGTGCCACACATGGTGCGTATCAGTTACGGTAACTGAATCCTGCGAACCACAGTGGCCAGCCAACAGGAAGCCAACCAGTAGGTGGCCTTCTGGTCTCCTCACTGAGCCTTTCTAACTGTGAATTCTCTTGGTCAGATATTAAAAAGAAACAGAAGCCACAGTCTTTGAGACCAGCCTTATTACCATTCCTGTCCCTATTCAACAGCAAAAGTTGAATCTGGTCCTATCTTCCCTTTCTGCCCAGCCCAAACAGGCCCAGCCACCATGGAGAGGTCTGGGGTAGGCTCTGCTTTCTGAGAAAAGTGGATGCCTTCTGCAGCATGCACCCTCAGCCCAGCCAGGGCTGCTTCTGGCATTGTCTCATTTAGAAAAGGTGATCACCCTGCTGTCTCCTGCTGTGTCCTTCTGTCTCCGACTGATGCTATCCACCCCTGGTAAAAAATAGGACTCCCAGCTCCTCATTCTGGACAGCAAGTCCCAACCAATAATATTGGAAAGCATGACACCAAGTGTAAATGAGAAGGGATACTAGAGGATAGGAAAGAAGCAAGGGCATGTTGGCTCTCCAAAGATCGTCACAGGGGGATGGAGTTGCCACGGCAGCCTTTCTCTCCTTCTTCTGCTGGTGCAGCCTCTCCATCACACCATTTAGGACACAGACCTGCTTTAGACAGTGAGGGCCATGTCTGTAGTCACACTGCCAGCTCACACCTTCACTTTTAAAGTATCAATGAAATTTCTCACCCAGGCTTTATCTATTAGGCTTTGTTTCCAAAATCCAGGGGCTCCCTGTGTCTTATCTTGTTCTAGACTGTTAGCAGACCTATCAGCCTGCCCTTGGGTGTTAATGGAGCGTTCACGGCCCATTCATTCTGATCTACCGGTTTCCTCATAACCTGCTCATTGAGTCAAACTAGACTTCTTCACTCTGCCGTGAGAAAGTGAACTCCCGTGAGTACAACCTTCTGCTAAGATTAACCCTGAGCAGCAGTTTACACTGATGTCATCTCAGATTAGGAAAAAGATTGAATCAGAAACACTCCACATAGCACAGTGTGTGGTCTTTGGGAATCCCAATTTGGGAGCCAGTAACACTGAGACTCTCAGGTGTCACTCCAGCCTCTGCCACTCTGCTCTTTGCATAAAGAACATTAATCTCGCCATTGAATACGAGCTTTGAGGACACAAATAAGAATCCTTGGAGCAGTGGTCCCTTATTCAGAAGCGCTGTTTCCTCGTTCCTGCTCAGTGTGGGCTGAGGAAGGGCCCACACTACCGTCTTCAGGCCTATAGTACATCTGGCCTAGAAATAAGTTCTGGGGGTAAGGGGGAATGGAGGGCTTTAGCAGACTGGGAATGAGCCTCTGTGACCTTGGACAATTGGCTTTACCTTTCTGTGCCTCTTTCCTTATCTGGAAAGTGGCAAATGGTGTTGATAATCATGCTTACTTCAGTGGACTTATGCAAGGTTAAATTATTAATATAAATAGGACATATAAAGCTAAATACAAAAAGAAGCACAAGAAATATTAGCAATTTATTGTTGTTATTAATGATCTTAGCTCCAGCTAATCCACAAGAGGTAAGAGAACCAGGCCTGAGCCCACGCACCCCGAAAGCCACCAGTCCTAGGAACGAGGTCATAGGTCACCAATTTCAGAAAGAAGACAAAGGAGTCCCCTACCCAAGGAATAGCCTGGAGAAAACCATCACCCTTAGCAACGGCTAACCAGTGAATACCTGAAGTTTACCCAGGGGTTCTTTAAAATGGGATGAGAAAAACAATCCAGGCAAGCCAATATTTGCTAAATGTCAATCATAAAACCACCTGGCTGGAATTTCCCAAACCGTGCTGTAACCCTAAATAGAAACCCTCCTCCCCCTGAGCTCAGGGTTCTACACTCAACCGCTGCATCGGAGACTGTGTGGGCCTGAGCTCGAGCTTATAATAAAAAGACCCTATTGCGTTTGCATTAGAATTGGCTCCTTGGTGGTCTTTGGGGTCCGGCAGACTTGGGCATAACAGAGGGTGCTGTTAGCCTTAGGGGCAAATGGTACCATCGGTGTGGACACCCAATACCGGGACTGAGAAGACCAGCACTTAAATGGATTCTGCTCTCTTCCTCATTTAAACAGGGAGACATTTTAACTGCTGGAGAGTCAGTTGCCCAGGTTCCCGAAAAGGGGAAAGATGAGGTCAGGCCACAGAAAGTCCCAGCAAACTAGGGCTGTCATGTCAGATCTGGATGGTCTGGAGCTGACTTCAGGGTGGCTTGACCTTGAATTCTGAGACAGCGTGTACACTTACTCACTCTGCACCAGGCAGAATCAGCTAGAAGGACCTGGGAGTTCAATACAATGAAGGAAAGAGCCAACATTTGAAACCTGGGGGTGGTTGGGCTGGTGGGAAGGGGCAGAGAGGCAAGATAGAACTCAAAGTTGAAGGCCATGGTTAGATGTGAAGGCCGAGAGTCTGAACGTGAGTTCAGACATGAGGCAGAAGGAAGCAGGTGCAGGAGGAACATCTGGATGAGAAATGCTTGAAGGAAGAGCGGCCAAGGCTCCGGTTAGGAAGAGAGTGCCTGAGGCTGCCAAGCTCTTCCCTCCATATGTAAAGCCATATGGAAGGCCTGACATTTAGTGGCCTGCACTGACCCTCTCTCTCTGGGGAAGCTGTTCTGTAACCTAAGGAAGTCTGGAGCAAGCTGCCACCTCTCTTACTGCCATTCCATTGCACTTCCTTTGTGCAATCTGCCCTTCCTTCAGCAATCACACTTTCACCTTCAAAAGGTGGGGGAGATAATTCTCGCTCCAAAGTGCTTTGGCATCTGTGGCAAACACTGACTGCTTCCAGGTCAGTACGGCAAGGTGATTCATGGAGAAAGCAGTAGGGTTTGTTCTTCCTGCTCGTTTGCTTACCTCCCTCTCCTAGCCTGAAGTCCAGGGGAAGGCAGACCCTTGGCTCCCTGGGCCTAAGCTTCCAGTTTCTTTTTTTGTTGTTGTAGGAGCAAAGGTGAAAGATGAATCATAAAAGTTTCCCCAGAACTTTGGAACTTAAGTATATAATAAGGAAGCTGGTTCCTTAGAGAAGTTTTGAACAAGTTTGGGAAGTAGATTCAACTCTGGGTAGGGAAACTGAGTCAGGGAGCTTCGGTTTTTTTCCTTCCTTAGCTGACCCACCCCTTTCTCCTTTCCTCTCCATTGCAGTGTTGAGGACTGACTCCATAGCCTCACACATGCTATGCAAATCTGCTATCCCTCAGCTACACCCTGCACATAATGGCCTGTGTTTCCAAGGAAGAAATATCTAGGTAGCAGCATTTGCCGTCCTGAGTTCGAAGGCTTCAACCCCTGCGGTGAGTTGCCTCTTGGCTGGCGTGCATGTGGCTTGCAGGTTCCTTCTAACTTGGTGTGAGTGCATAGCGGGAACCTGTCAAAATGGCAAAGAATGTATCCTGCAGGTGCCACTCATCTAGTGTGCGAGGTCCCTCTGCACACACTGATCTGGTAGGTAAACAGTCGAGCCAGTTCCTAACAACATCTGAGCGCATGGCAGAAAAACATCCACATCAGGTATTATGATTGTTTCAAAAAACTGCCTGGGCTCAGGGGGAGGCAGGAGCAGCCTTGTCTCGGGCTTCCTCTGTCTGATGAAATGGCTCTTGTGGGACCACTGTCTTCATGTGCTAGTTTCTCTTTGGCTCAGTTGCTGACCAAGCATTGCACACATCAGTTTCTGGGTTTCTCAACAGTAGCTTCTGGCCATTGTTGATTCATAGCGGCCAGTGATGGTGTGCACAGAGGAAGCCCCAAGTGGTCCTCAGCTAGCCCTTGCTTCCTGGCCTCTAGCTCCAAGTCTCCTCTTCAAATTATCGTGGGGAGGGCGCTCCCTTTATAAGGAAATGGAATTGTGAGTTAGTGAGTTGGAAGCTCCCTTCTATTTAGCCCTTCTATACCCACAGCTTGGCCCAAACACTCTGTGTAACGGTTTGGATGGGAAATGTCCCCCATCGGCTCACACATTTGAACACTTGCTCCCTGGCTGATGGCACTGTTTGGGGGGAAATTACGGAACCTTTAGAGGTGGGACGTTGCTGGAGGAAGTGAGTCCCTGGGGTAGCCTTGGACGGTTGTTCGCTGTTTTTGGCTTGCAGTTGAAGATGTGGCCCCTCAGCTCCCTGCTCCAGCGGCCGGCTGCCGCGCCTCCCTGTCATCATGAATATTCCTCTGGAACTGCAGTCCGGAACAAACTTGTCTTTCACGGGTTGTTGTTGGTCACAGAGTTTTACCATGGCACCAAAAAGAAAGTGATGCCCACAGCAGCTTTCCTGGCACTTCCTTCTCCCTCTCCCTCATATTCAGCCCATCGGCAGGCTGAGCACCCATCTTCACGTGCGCACATGGGACTTTCCTCAACCGGAAAAACAAAATAGCGTGTACGTGAGAACGTTCGGAGGCAGTTTCACTCCGAGCTTTCTTTTAGGAAGGCTGAAGAACAAATGGGGAGAAAGTCTTGGTTTGACTGGGCAAAAAGAAGAATTTAGGTGTCAGGGCTTGAAAAGGTGAAAAAAAAAAAAAAACCTAAGTTTAAAAATGCATCTTGTTAAAACAAACAAACCAGGTGGTGGTGGTGCATGCCTTTCATCCCAGAGGCAGGAGGATCTCTGAGTTCAAGGACAGCCTAGTCTACAGAGCGAGTTCCAGGATAGCCAGGGATGCATAGAGAAACCCCATCTCAAAAACCAAAACACTAAACCAAAACGAAAAAGCATCTTGTTGGAGCAGGGGTGTGGCTCACCTGTCAGGGTACCTGCCTGACGTGCAGGAGGCCCTGGTTTCAATCCCCAGTACTGCATAAAACCGGATGTGTTGGTGCTTGCATGTAATCCCAGTTCTAGGGAAGGCAGAGACGGAGGATCAGAAGTCCAAAATCATCCTTGGGTACATAAGAGTTTGAGGCCAGCCTCGGCTAGAGGCCCCATCTCAAAATAATAAAGTAAAATACACTGTGTGTTTTTCTTCTGCCTCCCACAACACTTACGAAACTGAGTGTGTGCGCTGAGTGGTGCACATAGCCCAGATCTAGGTCAAAAAGCTGGCCCGGTGAGACTAGAGTCATACAGGCCCAAGAACTGTTGGCAGATGGCTGTGGTCTCTGACGGCCTGGCATTTTCCTGGAGGCAGAGTGGCTCAATTGTAATGAACCAGGTAGTTGGATGCGGGGCAGCAGGCTGCTGGAAGGCGAGGGCTGGATCTTTCAGTCTGCAGTTGGTCTTTTTGGGGCAGGAACCTGTTAGTCAAGGTCCAGGAAGGCCTTTCAGAGGAAGAAGATATGGGCAGGGAGACAGAGGATGAGGAAGAATTCATTCCCTGTGCCTGGCCATGGACTCTCCAGAGCTGGGACCTTTGAGCTGCTGTGTCCTGACTGTTTTTCCTCATCCATGAGGCAGCACTCCTGATTAAAGCAGTTTAAGGAAGAGTTTGTTGTGGCTCATAGTTTGAGGGAGCAGTCCGTCATGGTGGGGAAATGAAGGTGGCAGGCGTGAGGCAGCTGGCTTGTCACGCTGCTTCTGCAGTGAGGAAGCGGAGAGACAACGCTGCTGCCTCAGTCAGCTTTGTCTGTTTGATTTGGTCCAGGATGGACACGTGCATACACACACACACACACACACACACACACACACACACACACACACACCCCTACACCTCCTTCCCCTCCCCCACCCTGCCTTGTGAAACCACATTTATGTGGCTCCTCCCCCCTCAGTTAAATCTTTCTGGAAACACTCTCGTACCCAGAGGTGTGTTTTCATGGTGATTTGAAAATTCACCCAGCTGACAATCAAGGTGAAGTAGTCACAAGGTGGGGAGGGGTTCCGTTCTCACCTCAGGCTGGTGTAAGTTCTAAGGCCGTAGGCAGGTGCACTGTAGCGATCAACATTCCCCAGTAGCTGGGAACTGGGAGGGAGGGAGGGAGGAAGAGGAGGGGGGAGTGGTGTAGACAAATGCATTAGTTCCACCCAGATTTCAGTTTTAATTCCCTGGGGTTTGCTCAAATGTCCCAGAAGAAACCCTTGCGTGTGCCTTCTCCCTTCCAAAACCCTGTGTCTTTATCAGAGAACAAGGAAGTGGAGTTTCACTTCCTGGGTCTGAATTAAAGCTCTGTCACCTATTGGCTGGGGACTTGGGCAGATTGCCTGATCATTTCAAACCTGACTAGAATTAAGTTTTGCAGGAAAACAGTCCCACAGACAGGCAAATAGAAGTGGTCATTTGCTTTCCAGCTCCAGGAAGCTGAGCCCCACTGCTCCCACTAACGCATCTTCATGACACAAATAGGCTGGGGGCTGGCAGAGTTGGGGCTGCCCAGAGCTGTGGCTGTCTGTTAGGAAACCTGTGGGCCCTGGCATCCGAGACCTTGCAGAGAAAAGAGAACTCAGTGGGAAGGCAGTGGAGACGATCCCACAATGTGGCTGGTCTCTGTCAGTTTTATGCTACCAAGGATCCGCAGGCTTTGTGCAGCAGCGGCCTTTTGACAGCCTCCGAGCAGCCCACAGCTTCTGGCTGGCTCACTGGGGGCCTTGCCTAAAGTCAGTTCCCAGTCAGAGGCGGCCTGTTACCTGGCGTGCTGGCAGGCCTTGCACCGAGAAGGATGCTGCCTCCCTTGTCCTCCCCACCCTTCATCACAAGCAATAATGTGTCTGGGTGACCTTCACGTACAGAGGCTGACTGGAGGACATCTCTCCACTTCCTCCCCCAGAAGGCCAGCTGGTGGTCTCTCTTCCATCTCACCACAGAGAAGCAGCATGTCACAAAGCCGACAGACACACCTAGTGCCACGAGAGCTAGGGTCAAAGCCCAAAACCCAGCAGCCCTCATAAGCTAGGCACAGCCACCCAGTCCCAGTATGCCAACTAAAGACCCAAGTAACAGTGAAAAGCAGGGACGCTTTGTTAGATGCGGCCACGTTAGATCGAGGAGAGAATTGGTCCAGTGACCCTCAAGACTTCCTGTCAGAAGCTTCCGGTTTAAATAAGGGACAACAGGTATGCACAGGGAAGCGGCCCTAGGCAAAGTGTGTCCTGCCCACCACCGAACCATAATCCTCTGCCTCTGTCCTGCCAAGTGGTCTGCTAAGCTGCCAAAACTGTAAGCTCTCTTCCCGGGAGGCAGGTTACCCCTCTGGCTGACACCAGATCTTCAGCTTTTCTCTCCCTCCAGCATGAGATTCCTGAGGAATTAAAAATGTTTGCAGTCCGTTGTTTCAATAGTCAGAAAACAAAAGGGAGAGACTTGTGTGCCACTGTGCAGTCCTTATTTCTATCAGGAAGGTCATACTAGGAGGTTGTAAAAGTTAAACAGCTTTTTCCACTCCGGTCTCTCGTCCATATTCAGTCATTCCCTCATGTATTTGTCCATGCAGCCATTTATCAATGTGATGAATATTTATAGAGCACCTACTGTGTGCCAGAGAGAGAACCAAGTACCGGGGATACAGCAGGGAACACATAGCTAAAGCCATGGTTTCTCCCCTCGTGTAGTTCCTATCTCACCGGAGACAGTCCGGGGAGCCTGAGAACCATAACTTGTGATCTCGGATGGAAGCTCATCATCTGAGAACTGCCGCACAAGAGCCCGAGGCAGAGCTCCACAGCCTAGGATGCCCTGGAGCAGCAAGAATCTGTGCACCAGGAATAGAAACAAGAGTCAGGACCAAAGGCACAGTGGGATTTTGTTTGGTTGTTGTTATTGTTCGAGACAGGGTCTGTCTGGGTAGCACTGGCTGTTTTGTAACTCCTGCTGTAGACCAGGATGGCCTCGAACTTTCAGAGCTCCACCTGCCTCTGCCTCCTGAGTGCTGGGATTACAGGCGTGCACCACCATGCCTGGCTTACAGTATTATTTATTAAGAAGTGAGCTCAGTATGGCAAACAGTTGAAGCCAGGCATTAGAAAGAGACTATAGAACAAGGGAAGTTGCCATTGGTGTGACAGTGTTAAAGAAGGCCAGAGCATAGGAAAACTGTCTTGCTGGGAGCTGACTAGAACGCTCAAAGTCAGGGTAATGATGTCAACACGGAAATGATAATATTTGCCAGCTAGGCCTTTGCCAGCTTCTGAACTAAGCAATACACACACAGCTTTGTACTAAGCACCATAGAGCTGTTCTTGAGTCTAGAAAGGACCCACCAAATTCTCCATTCTAGGTCCCAGTCAAAAGGCCAGGCCCAACTACCGCTCATTGCATCCAGATCTTCTTAGTGGCCGCATCCTGCAGTGGATGGAAAGAGAATGAAGGCAGGCCACAACCCTCACATTCCAGGCAGTCTAAATCTCCAAGCCTTTGCATATTCCAGGAAAGAGCCTTTCTGGACAGCGCCTTTCGAAAGGACAGGGGTCCGGTGCCTCAGTGGCAGATGGGTAGCGTGACTCAGTGTGGAAGAATGAAATCTGAAAAATCTGTGGAACAAGAGAAAAATCCCCTGGCACATGTGGCCTTCAGGGGGTGCTTGCTCATCCACACATGGTGCTTCGTCTTCAAACCTGATTTTTTTTTTTCCCAAAAGAAATCAGGACTAAGCCAGGTGAGGTGGCGCACACCTTTAATCCCAGCACTCAGGAGGCAGAAGCAGGCAGATTTCTGAGCTCCAGGGCAGCCTGGTCTACAGAGTGAGTTCTGGGACAGCCAGCCAGGGAGACACAGGAAACCCTGTCTTGGGGAAAAAACATCAGGACTAGAGTAGGAAACTATAAATGTTTTAATGTAGACAATGTAAAAATGGAAACCAGCACTTTCTCGCTGGGACTCAAATCCAGTGAAAGACTGGGCTGATGATTTGCCAATGCCTCTTGCAGTTCCCAGCGACACCGAATCCAGGGGCCTCGGGCACCTTTGTGAAATATGCTCCGTAAGCCTTTTGCGCTAGAACTGGAGAACCTCTCTCACCCAAACTCCTCTGAACTGACTCCTTCCATTTATGACCTTAGGGCAGAAGCAGGAAGGGAAGGCTAAGAAGGAAAGATGTGGAGAGAGAAAGAAAAAGATGAATGAGTGGGGAGGGGAGAGCTATGTCTGTGGCAGCAGAGCTACCTACTGACTCAAGCAACCTTCCCAATGCGCTTGCCTAAGGTCACTGGTAGCCGGCTCATTGGAAGGTGCCTGTGCTGTGTATCTCTAGTATAGCTCAGAAACTGACAGAAGGACATATGGGAGTGAGACCTCAGGGGTGTTGACATGCTGCAAATCTCTTCCAGTGTCCTTGATCACTCTCAAAGCACCAAAATGAACAGTTAGCGCTAAACAACTGGACCAAAAGGATGGGAAGGGGACATCTAACTGTCCTGGCAAGAGGTAGGATGTTCTAAAGGCTTCCTTGTGCTCTTCCCTTTGGCTATCAGACTGCTGAAACAATGGGCCTCAAGAACCTGGAATTTCCCCAGATGTCTCCAGCCATGGAAAGAAAGGATAGGATAGAACCTTGGTGCCAGGCAGAGGAGAAAGAGATTCCATCCGCTCTATTCTGCAACTGGTCAGACCAACTCACAAAATAACGTTGTGCTAAGACAATGATAGGTCAATGATGGGTGGGCTCACCTCTTGACCTGGACAAGTTAGCTACGCATAGCTCTTGCCTTCTGTTTGAAACTAGGCCTCATATTGGGACCTCAGAGATGGGTTTGGGATGAGTGAGCCACTGGGTCTTTTTGCTCCTCTTCCACATTGAGCAAATCTCCCTTTTCTGTTTTCCGCCGTTTACTGTGCCTTTGAGTGGTAGATCCTGAGGGTGTTGAGGGTGTTAAGGCTGCCGGGGGACAGGTTCTCAGTCAGCTGAGGTCCTTGTCTCACTCCGCCGCCTCACAAGCATCCCGCCCATGGGGTTCTTAAATACTGGGTTTCTATTCAGTGTTGTTCATGAAGGCAAAGGATACAGGGACCCTGGGGATCAGATTTCTCCCTGCAGAGAGCTTTCGGTCTGAGGAGAGCATGGCATGAGTCAGAGGACATGAGTTAAGGTGAGCTGATCTCCGACACCACGTTGTCCAAAATTCAATGAAATGACCCAGACTTTTCACCCCACCAAGACAGAGAAAAAGATTCCTCGAAAAGAAAGGAAGTCTTGGAAGTTGTGTTGAAAAGCTCCTTCCAGGAAAAACCCAGAGGCAGGACTAATTAATTAGAAATGCATATTTTTGTCTCATTTAAAAAACATATATCTTGAATATTATTCGACAATCAAAAGAAACAAATCTGGACACAAAACACCACATGCTTGATGATTCCACTGATAAAATATATCCAGAATAAGTCAATATATAGAGACAAAAAGTAGATTATTGACTAAGTAAAGTGGAAGAATAAGAATTAACTATAAATGAGTGTGAAAGATCTTATAGGAACGTAAAACTGGTCTCTTTTATTTAAAATTGCTTGAGAGCACATGAGTACCTGTTACCTCACTTCCGCCCTTTGCTCTCCCACACTCACCTCGTCCCATGCCCCTGAGCCTCCTCTCAAATGCACTGACCAATCTTCTACAACTATTATTGTTACATATTATATAAACCACTGAGTCCAATCAGTGTTGTTCGTATGCACTCATAATTAGGGTTGACCATTTGGGATTGGTTAATCTATCAGGGACTCATCCCTGTCTCGGCAGCCACTGGCAAGTGCAGCTCTTTGCCTAGGTGATCCCCTCCTGTCCCCATGCACACTGCGTGTCCCCAACAGGTGCTGTCATTATGCAGGTCTCCTTCAGCTGTATTCCTGAGGTTTCACGAATGTGGCTTTCCTATCGTGTCTAGGAGACTTCATCTGGCAGTAAATACAGTCTTAGAATTTCAAAGTAGATTGTGGTATCCTATTCACAACTGTGTAAAACCCATTCAATTGATTACTTACCATAGGTGAAACTTGGTATCGAAACATGCTTACACACATGCACAGGTGCACACAGACATACACACACACACACACACACATGTTGAGACATTGGGAAGCCACCATTTAGCATCTCTTATGCAAAGCCAATGAGGAAAGTCAGATAGAATCCAAAACTACTGCTTTTTCTGGAAACCATTTTGGACACTGGGACAGTTCACAGGCTCAGAGTCACATGTGTGGTTTGGAAGAGAAGTGGTGGCAACATCCGCATGAGTTTTGCTTTCATTCTACATGGCTGCGATGAGGACATGGAGGAAGGAAGCAGACCTAAATTTAGATTCCACAGAAAGCCAGAAAGGAGAATGTGTCCCTGGCAAAGCAGGGTTAGAACAGAAACCGCCACAGTGAGAGAGAGCTGACTCTGCAGAGAGCTGGAGGAGTATGAAGAAGAGTGAACGGCAAGTCCAAAGTTCCTCCAACGAGCTCGAGCTGGGGAGAACTGAGACCACATGAAGCATGTATTTTCTCCGCAGGGGCTCTGTCTTCACTTCAAATATTGGTATTTTGCTCAGGGTAGACTTTTCCAGTGCCAATCTGGAGTCTTTCAACGTCTTTTAAAAACCATGATTACTAAACCAGATATGGTAGCGCGTGCCTTTTAATCCCAGCACACAGAGAGGCAGAGGCAGGTGGATCACTGAGTTTGAGGCCAGCCTGGCCTACAAAGCAAGTCCAAGCCAGCCAAGGCTACACAGAGAAACCCTGTCTCAAAAGGAACAAACCCATGATTACTGAGTCTTTGGGGACACGCGGGGGTTCAGCTTCATTTACCCTGACACTGTGGGCAGGAAGAGGCTGAGAAAGGGATGCTGCCATTGTGGGCGCTGTACAAAAGGAAGGGTGTTTGACGTAGAGGCAAGGACTGCAATCCTGGCTCACGGCTTATTGCATCTTTAAAGACCTGTTTAGTTTTGCTCTATGTGTATGAGTGTTTTACCTGCTTGTGTGCCCTTGTCTGTACACATCGCGTGCGTACCCACAGGGCCAGAAAAGCATGTTGGGTTTTGTGGAAATGGAGTTTCAGGCGGTTGTAAGCTGCAGTGTGGACGCTGGAAGCTGAACCAGGGCCCTGTGCAGGAGCAGCAGGTGGGTGCTCTTAACCGCTGAGCCAACCAGCCAGCCTCTTGTTGGGTTTTTGGAGACAAAGCCTTGCCTACGCTTCCCAGTCTGGTTGCCATCTGACCAATTGTTCTGACCCAAGCAAGTCCAGCCCTAGCCTTTCTAGTGCATGGCCGACAGACACGCCACTGTGCACAACTCTGTGACTTGCTGCCTTGACATGAAGTTGGCTTACTGTAAAACTAACCCAAATGATAAACAGTTCCCTGTAGGCATCTCTTACAAAGGGGGAGGAGGCTAAGACTGTCCTCGGGGAAATTTGCCATGGCACAGAGCACTTGAGACTCCAGCAGTGTCCCTGCTGTGTCTCTCTGCTGTTTTGTTTTCTTTGTTTGTTTGTTGTTAGAATCAATGTGGCCCTGGCTGTTCTGGAACTTGCTCTGATGATCAGGGCTGCTTCAAACTTGGAGAAATCTGCTTGCCTCTGCCTTCTGAGTGCTAAGATTAAAAGTGTGCCCTGATCTACCACACACAGCCTTAAGCAAGTTTTTGTTTTGTTTCGTTTTAAGACAGGGTTTCTCTGTATAACCCTGGATGTCCTAGAACTCTTGTAGACCAGGCTGACCTTGAACTCAAGAGGTCTACCTGCCTCTGCCTCTGAAGTACTAGGATTAAAGGTTTGTGCCACCACTGCCCAGCCCTTTCCTTCTGAAGATCATGTGTGTTCCGAACACAAGCAGAATCTCCCCCAAACTGCTGTAGACGGGGAGGAAATTCCAGGGCCCTTGATTCTGGCCAGCTCTCCCAGCTGAGCTGTGCTGATGGGCTCAGCGTAAAGTGCCCATCTAGCATGCCCAAACCCTGGCTTTGGTTCCCAGCACTACTGAAAACTTGTGTAAACAGCAAAACTCTAACCAACTCTTACCTTCTAGCCCTGGCCAGCCCTGAGGCCTCTCAGACTCCACTGCAAAAAATCCTTGCTACTTTCCTCTACCAGAAAGATGCAACTTGGGGTATTCCCTAAACTTTCCCTTTTCTGGTTTCTAGGACCTTCTGTTGGAAATCGAAATCCTATTTTACCATTCAATAGCTGCTTCATTATTTTTCTCTTCTAAGAGCCAGTTAGAATATTTTTCTTCTCTCCTAATTTTGAGAAATAGGATTCCTTGCGGCCATTATGCAAATATTTTCCCAGAGCCTTCTGGGACATCTTTCGACCTCCCCCCCCCTCTTCTCTTTCTCTCCATCCTCTTCTCCCTTCCTTCTTTTCTTTCCTTCTCTCCTTTGATAGATGTATTTTTTACAACTTATTTAGTTTTAATTTTATGTGTATTAATGTTTTGCCTGCATGTATGTCTGTGCAAGGACGTTGAATCTTTAGGAACTGGAGATACAGCCAGTTGTGAACTGCCATGTGGAGGCTGGAAATGGAATCCAGGTCTTCTGTGGAAAACCACAGCTCTTAACTGCTGAGCCATCTCTCCAGCCCCTGAGAGATGCCTTTTTGAGTACTTGTGTGGGTCTCCCTGAAATGAGGATCTAGGATGTGGCCTCATCTGTAGCTGAGCTCACGATCTTGTCCAGCAGACACAAAAAACCACCACAGCATGGCTGCTCTGATAGAGGAGCTGTGAGGTGCTCTTCGGAGGGAAGAGAGAAAACTCTAAAGCTCCCCACCCCTTAAAGCAAGGGACCAAGACTCAGAAATGAGAAGTTCCAGCCTCTACTTCGCAGAGTCATGCTCTTCCTTTAGGTTTTACTCTCTAATAAAAAGCTACCTTTGGCCAGACAGGGCAGCACATGCCTGTAACCCCAGCACCCAGAGAGGCCGAGGCAGGCAGATCTCTGTGAGTTCAAGGCCAGCCTGGTCTACAAAGTGAGTCTAGGACAGCCAAGGCTACACAGAGAAACCCTATCTCAAAAAAGCAAACAAATAAACAACAACAAGACCTTCCTTTGGAGCCAGGCACTGTGGCTTATGTCTCAGAACTCTGGGAGGCACAGGCAGGCAGATCTCTGTGAGTTTGAGGCCAGCCTGGCCTACAAAGTAAGCCAAAGTTACACACAGAAACCCTGTCTTGAAAAACTAGAAAAAAAAAAAAAAAGCAAAAACCAAGAAAAACCCAAAGAAACAAACAACAAAAAACAAATACCATTCCTTTGGAGTTCAGAAGATCTCACGATTGGCACGCACTGCCCTTGTATGACATCAGAGCAGAGGAGTTGTTGAACAAGCTGAGCAGATGGCAGTATGACAAAGTACATGACTAAAGCCAAAGACAGGGGTGGTGCTGCCCTTCCCACATGGCTGGCTGGGGCAGCCTGGGCTCATTCTTACTTTGAGGTGTGTGGGCTACAGGGCAGAGAGTCCTAGACCTGGCAGGGACCCTGGAACAGAGCTTCCTGTGTGTTCTTATCATGTTTCCTGTGTCAGCTGTGCTTTTACATTTATGGCTTTGTCAGCACGTGGCTGGTTTCCTAGCAGTGGCTCTGATTCCACATAAATAACCAAAGTCTGAATGTTTGCATGTGCGAGAGATTTCTGTACTGAGGAGTCAGATACTTTCTCAAACGTTTAGTGAAATGGAGCTTGTTCTGCTGACTCTTGCTAAGAGCGGCTCCCCCACATTTTTAGAAAGTCTTGACGTATGTGTATATTCCTCCTTCTGTAACAAACGTCTGTGGCAGGAGCTGCAGCAGGCTCGCACTGGAGACACAGGAATAAAGGACTCTAGCCTTATCTTTATTAGTCTAATCCTAAAGCAGCTTCCCTCCCACAAAGACATTGCTAGTGGGGATTTGTGCCAGAATTTACATTCCAAAAGAGGGCCAGCTAAAGAAGGAAGGATGCTTTCTTTGCCCACACCTAGATAATGAGCAACGCCTGCCCTTGTTGGGAAAGACCCAAATGTACTCTCTAGAGTTCAGTTCACTGCAGTTTCCCAGGACCTTTCTGACCCAGAGTAACCCCTTTCTGTCATTACATTGTTGAGTTCTAGGTGGAAGCTGAGAGCAGGTCGCTGGTGCTTGGGAAAGAAGAAGGCCTGGAAATACTGGTGGAACATTCGACTTTAGGTAGAGTTGGTTTCCTTGGAGTCCTAAGTGAGTTCTTGGCATTGGTCTTACCTGACTCAGTCTTGTATTTCCAGTGCCACGATTGCCAGCAAGGAAGCAGGCTCTCTAGCTTGGCTGGGCTTGAATGACCATCCAAACAGACATAGAAATCAGAGTGCAACCAGCCTATCCAGCTTGTTCTTCACCTTCCACCGGGACAATGCAAAAATTATATTCTATTTTTTAAAAAAATTATATATGTGTGTATGTGTGTGTGTGTGTGTGTGTTTGTGTATGTGGGTGGGGGTGGGTGGGAGTGGGTGCTGGGAATTGAACTTGGGTCCCCCGTGAGAGCAACAAGCGTTCACAACTACTGAGCCATCTCCCTAGCCCAGATATATTTGTATATATGAGGTGAGAGGATGATTTTGTGTTTTGGCCCGTGAGCCAAAACTCTCTGCTTCTTCCCGTCTTGTCATAGCAGTACCCTATTGCGTCTGGCGTTACATGAGTTCTGGGGCTCAGAACTTGGGTTCATGCTTGCATAGCACGCACTTTACTGACTGAGCCATCTTCCCAGCCTTCCACCCTTTTAACATAGCTTGAGCAATTACTATTCCTTAGGGAAAATACTAATGCAAAGTGCACCTGCCAAGCAGGGGCCTCAGCTGGAAGAACCTCAGAATAATCAGATCTCTTCATCAACAACCTGTATGATAAGCGTTGTTCCTAAGAAATTAGACCTTAATAACACCCCTAACCCACGGTTCTGAACGCTGACCACACATGGCGATCACCTAGGAGACCTTGAGCAATGCCAATGCCGGGCCGCCACTCCAGAAATTGTGCCTTAACCGTCAGGGCATCAGCAGTTATCAAGACTCTCTAACAAGAACTGGAAAAAACAAAACCAAACAACACCCTTCCCTAAAGGACACCAGTGCCTGCTCACACACACACACACACACACACACACACACACACACACACACAGGCCTAATCATACACAGGCTTCTGCAGAGTTGAACAGGACGCCAGCCACACCCTATAGAAGAACGTGTCAACTTTAGCGTTAGCCTTTTAATGGCAATTCCCCAATCATTTTCCCCCAGAGGGCCCCCTGGGGGATGTAGCCCTTCCTTTCTCTGACGATTCCGCTCTCTTATCATCTATTAATATTTTAGAAAAATTGGAAATTTTTTTGAAACGTTGATCCTAGTTTGGCGTCCAAATATATCACATGGTTTTAATTGCAGCATTAGAACTGAGGGTCAGTTCTAATATTTAGCAATTTCTCTGACTGCAGAAGTAGCCTTGGGATGTTTCCCAGAGATTCCATAGTTAGTGAACTCTCTCTCTCTCTTTCTGGTTGTCGGTAGCTCCACCATGCAGCACTCATTTCATCGTCATACCCTATGACCTGGGCACCACTGTCCCCCATTTTACAGAGGAGGGAGTTGAAGCATGAAAGTTGAGGACCTGACAAAGGTTACTCAGCCTAGAAATGGTAAAGTGGGATTCGACATACTGGAATGCCTCCAATTATTATCTATCTATCTATCTATCTATCTATCTATCTATCTATCTATCTACCTACCTACCTATCTATCCATTCATGTAAATATATATTTCATGCCATTACATCTAATTACATATAATTTGTGTAAATATGTATTTCATGCCTATACATACACAAATCCAACATAATGGATATTTCTTATGTTTGGTGTCTTGCTTGCTTGTTTGTTTTTTTCTGAGACAGGGTTTCACTGTGTAGCTCTGGCTATCCTGAAACTCACTATGTAGATCAGACTGACCTGAAATGCATGGACATCTGCCTCTGCCTCCCGAATGCCGGGATTAAAGACATGAGCTACTATGCCTTGCTAATGTATATATTTTCATTTAATTGCTTTTAATCTAAAATTTGAGAACTTAAATGTATTGTATGCACACAATTTCCACTGTTTCATCCCACTCCTCCCATGTCTCCCCACTCCCTCTTGAGTTATTGATATCTTCTATAATTACTGCTACATACATGTTCTGGTGCACTCATATGTATACACACGCCACTGAGTCCATTTAGTGTTGCTCACATGTCCGTGTGCTTATGGCTCACTACTAAGAATTAGGTAGCCTATCAGGGATTTTTGTTTGTTTATTTGTTTTGAGACAGGGTTTCTCTGTGTAGCCTTAGCTTTCCTGGGCTCATTTTGTAGACCAGGCTGGCCTTGAACTCACAGTGATCCTTCCGCCTCTGCCTCCCAGAGTCCTGGCACTAAAGGTGTGCGCCACCTCACCTGGCCTTATCAGGGATTTATTCTTGAAGAAAACAAATCAGAGGTAACTACAAGGTATCTCCTGGTGTCAGCCTGCTAGCAGAATTTAGTGTCATGTAGAAATCAATGGCTTTCCCAACTTTCTTAGAATGTCATAAAAACTTCCCTTCTTATGTTTTTTCCTGATGCTCTGATACTGTGTTTTTCCTGAATAGACTTAGATCATGGGCCGTGACTCCCAGATTCTTCCTAACCTGTGTGTCTTCACAGAAAGAGATGGTCCTGGAAGCTTGGCGATGGAAACGTTTGTGTCAAAGCACTGCCAAGAGCGCAGCATTTTTGTTTCTTAAAAAATCATTTGACATATGTGGTCCATGTCTTTAATCCCAGCACTCGGGAAGCTGAGGCAGGCAGATCTCTGTGAGTTTGAGGCCAGCCTGGTCTACCTAGTGCATTACAGGACTACATAGAAAGATCCTGTCTCTACTGGACAACAGAGACCCTATACCAACCAGCCTAATTTATACAACTCTTTATTTACCAAACATATAAAACTAGCATACAGGCTGATGTATTGTAGGCTGTGAACACATTAGTATTCTGAAAATAGGCCTAGAGGACCTGTACCAGGGAGGCTGAAAAGGAAAGGTTGCAGTTCAGCATGCATTGTCCAGTGAGTCCTCCACACCGCCTGTGTAAGCACTGCTCAGTGTATTATATGGGTGCCGGAAGTTTGGAGTAACTCAAAAATTGGCTAGTCATCTGGGGAAAAAAACAAAGCCACTTGGCATTTTCTAGATCAGTACACAAATCTTGAAAGTTCTGATCATGGCGTTCGAACACTAGAGATAAACTTGATACAAGAATAAATCAAATGATCTATTACTAAAGAAGGAAGCTGCAGGAGCTAAAAAAAAAAAAAAAAAAGACATCAAGGATAAAATATTGATTTGAAAACAAAGACATAAGCAGAGCCAGCAGCATAATTTATGCAGCAGCCAGTTAATGTGTAACATAGAGAACGAGCTTAAGAAGAATCACAGAAGTCTCAGTGAGAGGAAACAGAGACTCTGGCACGCTTGCTGCGAAAGAATATTTTTAGTTTTTGAGGTTGTATATAATTACATCATTTCCCCCTTATCTTTCCCCAAATCCTCTCTTGCAATACTTCCAGCCCCCGTTCTTTTTTCAGACAAATTTATGGCCTCTTTTTCTTTAATTGTTGTTACATCTCTACAACCATACCTATAATATAGTAATATAATACAGTACAGTGGTATGTGTGTGTGTGTGTTCAGGGCTGATGACATGTTTGTGGGGCTTTTTGAAATTCTTTTTTGTTTGTTTGTTTTAGTTTTATACTTACACAGAGAAAACACGGGGTTTCTCTGTGTAGCCCTCGCTGTCCTGGACCACCCTGTGGACCAGGCTGGCCTTAAACTCATAGACCTGCCTGCCTCTGCCTCTTGAGTGCTGTGATTAAAGGCGTGTGCTACCTCAGCCTGGCCAAGATTAATTTCTGGTATTTTATGTGCATGAGTGTTTTGCCTGCTGTATGTATGTTCACCATGTGTATGCCTGGTGGCCGAGGGCATTAGACAAGAACATTGGGTTTCCTGGAGTTGCAGGTACACAGAAGATTGTGAACAGCCAGACGGGTGCTGGGAAATGAATCCAACATGGATCCTCCGGCAGAGCAACAGATGCTCTTCACCACATCCCTCAGTGCCTCAGCATCCGTACTTTTGATAGGTCCAGTAACCATTCTCAATTTGCTTCTCCCTTTCTTTTTACTGTAGAAGACAGGAAATCAAATACTCTCTGTGCCAGTCTCCTTAGAAAAACATAGTTCTCTGATGTGTAAACTCTGAGCTGAAGAAGTGGAGAGAGAAAAACAGTGTGTGTGTGTGTGTGTGTGTGTGTGTGTGTGTTGTGGGGAGGGATAAATGTTGCCCCACACTTATTCAAATGTTTAAATCTCCAGTGCCAGAGGAAGTGGCTGTGTATAGATAAGGCCTTTAACCGTGCAATTAGGCTAAGTGAGGTCATCGGCATGGGCCTCATCCAACAATAACTGGCACCCTCCTAAGATCAGGCCATGGATGAAAGACCACGGCAAACCGCAGGAAGCACGAGCAGCCACAAGCAAGAGAGCCCTGAGAAGGAACCAGCCCCTGACACCTTGAGCCTGGGCTTTCTGCCACAGAACTTGCAGGAAGTAAATCCTGTTGTCTAAGCTACTGGGTCTGTGCTGCTTTGTTACGGCAGTTCTGGCCTCCTGAGGCTGTGGGCATACAATAAAACACAGCCAGAGAAAAGCTGCTGCCCTTACACAGAATAGACAAGTATGGCTACACATACGTTTTTGGTTTGAAATCATTTCTTTATCGATAAAAATAAGAATTTCTAAAAAGTTAAGTAGGGTGAAAGAAAAGGCTAAAGTTTATAGTACCTGCCTCTGTCTGTTGACCACACATTTGGCTCTGACCTCCCACAGTATATGTCGCTGGTTGCAGAGTTAACCGTGTCTAGGAAATAAGGCTCTACTCAAAAGCCACCCAGCTAAGTGGTAGCAAATAAGAATTTCCTATGTGTTCCCACAAAGGTGACAGCAAACTGTCCTATAATTCAGGCTGTAAGTGATTCCATAATGGCTATTTTTCTTAAAAATTTTTATTTTAACTGTGCAAACATGTGTATGAGTTCTGTGCCTTTGGGAACTCATAGAACTCCTGGAACTGGAGACACAACCTGGCGTCCGGCACGGGTGCTGAAACCACACTGGGGTCCTCTAACCACCAAGCATCTCTCCTTGATGACGGCTTTTTAATACTGGTCCTCAACATCACAGGAAGTACAAGGAAAGGCAATTACACAAAAAGACAGGAACTGAATTATACTGCTACCCTTACCTCCTGTCTCACCTGTTAAATACTGACTCATCCCCTGAGGACATGCACGCCTGTGATTCCAGGCCAATAGGCACAGGGTAGACTATGAAGTTGAGGTCTCTGTCCCTTCTTCCTCTCTCCCCACTGCTTTGAACTAAACCAAAGGTAGGAGAGCCTCAACCAGCTCACAGAAGTTCCAACATCTACTCGATCGTGGATTATAGTGAGCCACAATCAAGGCTGGAGCATTTTTGAAGAGAGTAAAGAAAGGACCTGGCCACTGTTTTCTGCCCTGTACGGGGCACTTACTCCATGAGTTGTGTATAAATTGCTTTTTCTTTTAGTTCATTTTATTAGAATAATAATTTTGTGTGGTGGGGAGCCTATATGTATGTATATGTTTACTTTTTGAGGTAGGGTTTCTCTTGTGTAGCCTTGGCTGTCTTGGACTTCACTCTGTAGACCAGGCTGAACTTCAACTCAGAGGCCTGCCTCTGCCTCCTGAGTGCTGGGATCAAAGGTGTGCGTCATCACCACCCAGCAATGATCTTTATTTTTATAGAGAGAGCAGCTGAGCAGAAATATGAAGGAAGTTGTTCAGGTCTCCCAGCTGACGGAGGTAGGGCCAAGATGTAAACTCATGCAGTCTGACCCTAGGGCCAGCGTTGTCTTAACAACCATGCTTACTGGAAGACCTCATCAAGTTTGGTTCAGCTGCTAGCCAAAGGCGTAAGCCTGCAGACACCTCCCGAGTAGGAGCCTCGCCCTCCTCTTCATATTGGAGCGTTTCACCTGGCTGCTTTCCAAGGCCCAGACATAGGCAGGCCCCATCATGATTTTAGCTAGTTGTCTGGTGGAGGACTCTACTGACAGATAGTATTCAGCTCTAGAATAAGATTCTTAGCTTTTAGGGACAGATAGAAGTTGTTATCAAGAGACGCTCAGAGAGGGGAAAAGACTAGTGAGGTACTGACTGGAAGATACAGAGTCTCGATTCCAGCAACAGCTTTTGTGGCATTTGATAGTGGCCGTCCTACCTCCTTCCCCACTCTCTCCAACTACAGGCAAATTTAGAAAAGGCCATTTTCTGAGACTACAGGATACATTTGGTTCTACTTCTGATTTTCTTTTCTTTTTAAAGAGTTATTAATTTGTTTGTTTGGCTATTATGTGTAAGAGAGTTTTGACTGCATGTATGTAAACCCTTTGTGCCTGGTACTTGCGGAGGCCAGATTCCCTGGGATTGGAGTTACCGTGTGGGTGCTGGAACCCACACTCTGGTTTTCTACAAAAGTAGCAAGCACTCTTAGCTGCAGAGCCATTTCTCCAGCCTAGCGTCGGTTCTCTTATGTAGGTAAAGCCTTCCAGGAGAAAAAGGTCTTCACTTACTCCCTTTTAATTTGGAAGTTTGGGGAAAGAATGTTTTGATATCAGACCTTAGATGGCATCCCATACAATTCGGCCTACAATCTGAATATCAGCATTCCATCTTTCGTTTCACTTAGTGGTTAGTATACATTAAAGTATATGAATTCTGTCTATGTCCAAGTTTCCAGGACTCTCACTGATTACAGCTGAAAGGGAAGAGAGGACATGCAGTAAATGGGATATAAACACGAGCCCCTCTAAAGAAATAGGAAGAAAAAGAAAGGCCAAAACTCATCTTCTGAATTTACAGCTTGCCAAGGTCTGGCCTCACATTTCAGTCTCATCTCCTCTTCCTCCACCTCACACTGGACTTAATTCTTCTCCGTAGACAGACAGTCTTCATCATCCTTCCAACTTGTTAGCTAGGAGGCTCCTTTTGTCCACAACAATAGCCACACCTTCACTCATCATTTTATAAGCTTTTCCTTCTCGAGACCTTTTTTAAAGGCAGGAGTGACCTCTTGCCCACTTCTGAGTCCTACTGGCAGGGGATGGGTTCCTTTCTCAGAGCGCTGTACCCCTTCCTCTGTCCTAGCATGGCTATCTCGTGATTCCCCCTCCATTGCACTTTGAACTGCAAAGCAGTATGCCGGTCAGTCACACGAGGGCTGTAGGCACGTGGAGCCACTGGGCCTCTGCACAGCATTTAGTCCATACTAACGAGCGATGGGCAGGTTGCACCAAAGTTCAGATCAGAGGTAACTAGCTGAGTGAACAGAGTTCCTGAGAGCATGACGTGACACTCAAGAACTAGCTGAGTGAACAGAGTTCCTGAGAGCATGACGTGACACTCAAGATCGGCGCACGGAGGTGGAAGGAAACAGTCGTCAGCAGAGGGTTTACATCAGGGTGGGAATCTGTAAGGGACTGGATTTCGGGCGTGTGGGCGTGGAGAGGAGGAAGAACTAGTACCCAGTTCTGAGAAAGAACTCTTGTTCTTTCTCCTGCTCATTCAGCAGGAGAGGAGGAAACAGCAAAGGCTGCCAATGAACTCTGCCCTCCCCTGAACATCTCATAGAGTCTGCAGTGAAGTCCTTCCCTCATTTACCTCATGGTTTCACAGTGGCTTGAAGAGGTGGCAGTTAGGGGAAGTGATCAAAATGTGAAGTTAAATGGAAGAAACATCCCGCTCAGTGGTGCTGTGATCTCAGTACTTGGGGAGACAGAGGCAGGTGGGAGGCCAGCCTAGTCTACAAAGTGAGTCCAGGAGAGCCAAGGCTACACAAAAAACCCTGGCTCAAAATACATAAATAAGGGGCTGGAGAGATGACTCAGCAGTTAAGAGCACTGACTACTCCTTCAGAGGACCTCGGTTCAATTCCCAGCACCCACATGGCAGTCATAACTGTCTGTAACTCCAAGATCTGACACCTTCACACAGATATACATGCATGCAAAACACCAATGCACATAAAAATGAAAAAAATTATTAAAAACCATAGATAGATAGAAGAAAGAAAGAAAGAAAGAAAGAAAGAAAGAAAGAAAGAAAGAAAGAAAGAAAGAACAGAAACCACAATAATAAAATAATGGAAGAAACCACACAGCATAGAGCACTAATGGAATGATTGTCTCAAGAGGAAAAAGAAATTAAGTGTGAGTTTTGTTGTAAAAAAAAAAAAATGTGAGTTTTTAGGTTGAATTTATCAGGGATAAATAAAGTGGAACTTCTGCTTTGAGGAGCCTGGAGACTGAGATTTCAGGAGACGCTGGAAGGTGAACGGCTAAGTCTGGGTTCCATTTGTATGTTGCACTTCAGTGCAGTGAAGACATCTAGGGAAGAGAGGCAGTCTGTCCAGTGTTCCTGAGAACTGATTTCCAAGCGGCTATGACCCAGCCAGAAGGCACGCCCTGCCCTCTACAGGCCTTTCTGCACTGCTGAAGGTCATCTGAATGTCAAAAGCACCCTGGGAAAGTGGGGGGTAGCCTAGTATCTTGTTTCTGCTGATGGATCAGAACAGCGCAGTAGGGCTGCTAACGGGCTAGAGCAGCAAAGTAGAGCTAACACAGCGTCAGTGGTGGAAAACTATAAGAGGTCTGAAATCAGAGGACACGCGCTTTTTCTGTTGCTGCTGTCATGAAATTACCACGAAGTTGGTAGTTCTGCTTTTACAGGTCTGGAGGTTTGACGTTGGAGGTGAGCTCACAGGACTAGAGCGCAGCCAAATTGTTCTTCTCATGGAGGCTCTGGAGGACTGCGCTGTCTTGCCCTTTTCCAGCTCAGAGCCTCTGCTTTCCTTATCTCTTGGACATTTTTGTCCCTCCTCAAAGCAAGAAGTCTTCACTTAAAAGACCCTTGGGATTATATTGGACTCACTCGAATTGAACCATACAGTTTCAGTGGGGTACACACCTTTCATCTGAGCGCTCGGGAGGCAGAAGCAGGCAGATCTCTAGGAGTTTGAGGCCAGCTTGGTCTACAAAGAGTTCCAGGACAACCAAGGCTACATAGTGAAACCCTGTCTCAAAATAAATAAATAAATAAATAAATAAAGCACAGAAACAAACAAAAACCCAGTATAGTCTTCTTTAAAAGCCTTTACTTAGCAGGCTCATTTCCTTAATTTGCTACTTTAATTCTTCTTTGTTGCTACTTTAATCCTTTGTTATTCGAGATAACATCTTCACATGTAATCCTCATTAGACAGTTGGGACATGAACCTCTTAGTTGGGGGTTGGGGCATTCATTATTCTGCCTAACATTTATCAAGATTTTGTTTTATTGTAACAAGAATAAAAGATGATTACTTTAATTTTCTTGTATTTTTTTTTTTTTTTTTATCAAGAAGAGAGATCTTGCATCCAAAAGAGAAGGATCAACACTGGTTAAAACCAAACTTCAAGACTGAATAAAGAAATAAAGAAGCCAGCCATGCTGTTGAGGGCCAACTGTCAGCAAGCAGAGGCAGGTTGGTCTCTGTGAGTTTGTGGCTATCGTCCAACAGCTTAGTTTACACAGCTAGCGCCATCCAAGACAGCTAGTGCAGAGGGAGAGACAGAGAGACTCTGTCTCAAAACAAAACCAACCAAACAAAAAAATGGTGTAAATAGACACTGAGTGCTGCACTTCAACTTGGGTATAAAATTTGTTCCAAGATATGGAGAGAATTTCACACTGAGTGGCCTAAGTTTCTCACTGACAGCTTGATTGGGGAGAACAGTACTAGATCAGAAGGAGACGAATTTAGGGGTCAAGTTCAGTGGAAGAATATTATTGAGTGGGGAAGAGGTTCTGTGTGTGTGTGTGTGTGTGTGTGTGTGTGTGTGTGTGTGTGTGTGATATGCGTGTGTGTGTCAGTGTGCTCCTTTCTATAGACAGGTGTAGAGGCCACAGGATGAAATTGGGATGCGCTCTTCAAATACATCTCCACCTTGTGTTTGTTTTGCTGTGTTTTGTTTTGAGGCAAGGTCGCTCACAGAACTGAGATCTTACCTTTTGGCTGATCTGGCTAACCGTAAGAGCAAGGGCTACACAGATCTACCATCCCAGCACTGGGGCTATCAGTGGGCATCACCAGGCCCAGAATTTTTTGTGGATTCTGGGGATCCAGCCTCAGGTCCTCATGCAAACTCAGTAAACATTTTACTCACTGCTCCCCTAGATCCTGGGTTAGTGTCTTACGGGAGTTTGGTTCTACTGCATTACTAACCTATAATAACCCCCTAAAACAGGCTTTGCTGAGGTGGAGATCATGCACAGGTCGTCTACCTTATCAGTGGTGTGTTGCAATGGACTCACAGCCCTTCGAAAGAGCTGATTGTGCACATTCATCTCATCCCAACTACATGTTCAATGATATCATGTTGGTAGTTTGAAATCCTCCATGTGGGAAGTAGGACTTTGTAGACTCCAGGGGACAGTATACACCTTGGGTTTTTAAACATTTTTCCCTTGGGTTGTTAAACATTGACCACACAGCACTGCCTGCTCTGCAAGTATCTCGTATAGTGCCAAGACCCAGCAGGCACTAGAAAAATGTTTGCTCAAGAAATGATAACTTGAATAAGACACCAAACAAAGTCTCCTATAATAAATTAAAGGTGAGGTTAAATAAAGATAGGTTATTAGCTGGATGGCAGCACAGTTCAATTTTAGAAAAGAAAAAAAAAAGATTGAACATCACCTGGGAAGGGATTTTCTAATGGTGGCACAGGGAGTTCTGTCTGACCCTGTGACTCTTGCACAATTCTTTGCCCTCATGACAGAATGTGTGTATTGCAGGCTATGAAGAATTCTTCAGCATGTGGGATGACAAATGGAATCAAGCAAGATGCAACTTCACAGTGAAAAGTCCTGTTCCAGGATTAAGTAAGAATGAAAACAGCACAGGTTGTAGGAACGGGAGGAAGAGGGATGGGAATGTGGCCTGGCAGCCTGTGGCGTGACAGCTGAGGGAAGACAGGAGCACTGTGCTCAGGGGCAGGTGCTGCAGATGAGAATCCCAGGGAGGGAGGCCAGATGCAGAACTACTGTGTAGGACCAAACAGGAGGAATGATTTCTCTGGAGAAAGAAGGTTGTCAAGAAACACAAGGCTGACACCCAGTATCATGTCGTACAGACAGGGCCACAGTCACGCCCAGCTGTAGGGGGCACTTTCAGTCCTGGGGCCCGAGTGAAGAGCAACGCCCAGGGCAGAGCAGTGTTTAGTTGGCATCTGGAAAGCACCATCCCTGCACGGGCAGGAATTGTCCTTCCAATGGGAGAGGCCCCGGGAAGTCATACTGCAGGGAGCATCTCAGGGCTCCAGAAAAGAATTCCCCTCACCTTGGACAGACTAAAGCAGGGGTGAGCCAGGCTCGGTGGCACATGTCTGTAATCACCCCCCACCCCCGCACGTGTGTGTGTGTGTGTGTGTGTGTGTGTGTGCAAAAAAAAAAAAAAAAAAGCAGGGATGGGTGGTCACGGGCCCTGGATGCAATAGGAGATTTTTGTAACAGGAAAAACTGCAGGAAGGTTTTTGGGGGTGACTTTCATTCTCCTTTTTCCTTTATGTGTGTGCATGCACGTATGCACACACACGGCGGACATGCAGTACCCATGGAGGCCAGAAGAGGGAGTTCCTGTCCTCTGCAACTGGGTGTGGGGGCGGAAACCAGGTCCTCTGCAAGGGCTCTTAATCGCCGAGTCTTCTTCCCAGCCTCCCATCCCAACCCCTGAACTTCCAGATCATGAAATTCACTAATCTCAGAGATGGCAGCGGCCACTCAGGGGCCTTATGCGAGGGCCAGGCATTGAGTTAGCCGCTCTGCCCACCCGACTGAGGCCGAGGTTCACTGCAACCCTTAATTTCCAGGCGAGGAAACGGAGACTCAAAGCTTAACTGTCGGTAGTCACCCCGTTAAGAAAAGGAGCGAGGGTTTGTACTTGGGAGTATATGGTTCCTTGATTCCTCCGGAGCTCTGTGGATGGGAGGGATAGCGCTTCCCCCTCTATCCCACTGCGGGTGGCTGTGTGGCGCCTGTCAATATGAGTGCCGCAGTCAAGGAGACTTGTGGGGAAAGCCATGCTGGAAAGGACATAGAACCTTAGCATCCCGTGCTATGTGCGGTGAGTGGGGGCGTCTTCCAGGCAAGACATCACCCCCTTCCAGGGCTGACGATGCGGAGGCTGAAGATCTCGGCCTCGAGGACCAGCGTGGATATCCTTACTCCATCCCTTACACTGTCATCGCAAATTCTCGATTCTCTCAGGAGAATGACGCTCACAGAAAACACTGGCTGAGGCCACCTCTTTAGATGGGAGGATGTGAGTCACGAGTCTATCTTGCCTTCCCACCATGACGATTTGATTTGGCCCTGGCGGTGATTCTGTGGATTCACAATTACCCTCAGGATTGCTCGCATGGATTCAGGGCCAGACTGGAGCTAGTTTCCTGGGAGCAGCTGACGTGCTAGCAATCATGATCTTTGAATCATCCATCCATTACATAACTAATCGGTACCACAGAGCTTGGGTGTTCACCGCATGTCGCCATACACGGGGCCACTCCTCTTCATTGCTGGAATAGCTTGCCTGGCTGGCTCCCGAAGCATTTAAAGATACTAGCCTACTTGCTAGGGAAGAACCAGTGCCTTCCCTGTTGCCTAACAATGGCGGTTTCCTACCTGCCGGCAGTGTCTCTCCACAGTGTGAGAATATGTTTGTGGGCCAACGTTGCATATTGAGCAATTGAATTTCTCTGGAGCCACCCTTATTGACAATGCCTCATACTCACACCTAGAATTACACTCTGCCTATTATCAAAGGGCAAACATCTGTCCTCACAGTGAACACAGCCTCAATTATAAGCAGGGATTGAATCTGATCCTCTTTCGGCCTCGCAAAGGCTCAATTTATTTTTGGCACGGCCATTTTCTTTCTGAATCATCTCCCTGCAACATGCATTCTAGTCTGCAACTCGGTTCTGCTTCACCCCACCTCTGCCAGTCACACAAGGTCAGGAAATTGTCACAAATTTGCAAACACTGACACAGCAGATGGGGAATTAGGCACAGGAAACCTCAGCTAACCTGAAACATGCTCTCTCACTCAACTATAAAGCTCCCTTCAAATTATATTCCAGTATGTGGCTGGATATTTTTCTAGAACATGCTAATCTTTCACTGGGATTTAGCAATTTCAGAATGTTTCAAAGCTGGTGAAAGAAGATGCTGGCAGCTGGGCAGTGGTGGCCTTTAATTCAAGCACTTGGAAGGCAGATCTCTGAGTTCAAGGCCAGTCTAGTCTTCAGAGCAAGTGCCAGGACAGCCAGTGCCACATAGAGAAACCCTGTCTTGAATAAACAGAGCACACAAACAAACAAACAAATAAACAAACAAACAGGAAAAGCTGCTGGAAAGGAGGCAGGGAACACATGGCCTGAACCCACGGTGGAATCAGATCTCCAGATCCTCTGTGTCTTCAAAGGATTCTGTCTGCATCTCCTCTTCTTACCCATTGCCCTGGACCTGCCTGAGATGCTGGCCTCTTTCTCTAAGACCCTGTTATTAAATGTCATCGTCTGCACATCCAGAAGGTGTGGTGGGTTGATGCTGAGTCTAGGAAGGGTTGAGGGAGGCTGACCCTTGAATCACTGACCCAAGGGCTCAGGGAGCATGCTGCACTGGGCCCTGTCCTCCACTGTTACAGAGACAGCCAAGTTCGAAAGCCCCTCGGACGAGAGGAGTGGCTTATGTCAGAGACAGTTGCTGAAGATGCTCCTGCTGCTGTGTAATGCTCCGGCTTCAAGAGCAACAGTATCAAATGCCTCCACGGCCTGAGTAACTTGAGAGACTGCTTTTTAATCACTTCTTGCCCAATGTCTCATATTACAGTCACAGTCCTTCCATCCTAGGTCATTGTCAGGCTGAACCTCCAGTGGATACGCAAGTGCTTAACCTGCAATCCATAAGGGTGTCATGAGGTGTTCTCTGTGGCATTCTGTTGGAAAAATTCGAGGGAGATCTGACAGGGGAGATACCACCTACTTACTCATTCTCAGCTGAGACAGGCTACACCGTGAGTCATGTCATCACCAGCTGCAGAGAATTACAGAGAATGTTACTTCCTTATTAGGGCCATCAGTTCTAAATGCTCCAGGGAAAAGAGGTGTTTGTTTGCTTGTCTGTCTGTCTGTTTGTTTGTTTGTTTGTTTTAAGAGGTTTGCTACTTTCAGGACTGTATCTGCAGGACAAATTCTGAATTGTGGAAAAGTTAGGTCAAAAGGCATGTGTATTTATAGCTTGTACCAAGTCTTAGATCCACCAGCAATGAAGATGGGCAATTGTTTTTCTACACCTTTGCAAGCAAAATAGGCATTTAAACTTGGCAAGTTTTCTAAGTGAAAACAGAGCTGACAGTGAACTGTAACATATGCATCCATCCCTGATCCCTGGAGACTACTTGGAAAAGGAAGCCCGCCTTCCGTAAGTGTTCCCTCAGAGTTCACTCCCATTGTTCTGGATCCCAAAGACAGACAGGGCAGGGGTGGAAAGAATGGGGAAGAAGACAATGAGGGAAATGAGGCAAAAGGAAACAGAAAGCAAACAGAAAGGGGATGAAGAGAAATAGGAAGCGGAGCAACAGAGAATTGGACCAACCAGAACACAGCAGGAAATTACAGTTCCTGGCTTCCCGGTTACACTTCGGCCTTCTCTGTATTTCACTGGCCTCCCACCAGCCGGTGCACACATTTCCACCCGGCACTTCTCTTTCTCTAAACAAGGAGTCGTGTTGCGGATAGTTCATGTCTTCTGCCATTCTCAGATCTCTGTTTATGGAGGCATCTGATGTCCAAGCAGTCTCCTCCAAGAGAAGAAGTCCAGAGTCGTGGGAGCTGTGCTGAAAGCTGTAATGCGCCACAGTGGGTCACTCGGTGTTCGCTGCAATGAGCCATTGCTCTGTTTCGAGGCCTCTGGCTACAGATGGTTTTTGGTTTTGTTTTTCTATTTTATTTTGGAGGGAAGGTTGCAAGGGCAGAGGGTAGATACAAAAGGACAGGGAGATGAGTAGGATTGGGGTGCATGGTGTGAAATTCAGAAAGAATCAGTAAAACATTTAAAAGAAAAGAGGAATTGGCAAACTGAGCCACTGAGATAGGATGTTCTTTAACCCACATACATGCCTACAGGTACGCAGCGTGCCTTGGCTGTCCAGTATCCATAAGCAACTTCTTTACCCACATTCCTGTAAGCAACTCCAATAGCGCTCATTGGGAAGGAAGGAAGGAAGGAAGGAAGGAAGGAAGGAAGGAAGGAAGGAAGGAAGAAAGAAAGAAAGAAAGAAAGAAAGAAAGAAAGAAAGAAAGAAGAAAAGAAGTTCAGAGAAAAGGTGAGGCCTCCAAAGCTGTGTCCGGCTAACACAGGAAGTGAGAAACAATGATACAAAGAAAGCCTGGTCTAATCCTCCCCTGCACTGTTAGTGAGGGATTAAAAACTGCCAACTAGTGGTCACAGCAGAAGAGGTGGCCAAGGAGGTGAAGGCGCCTTCAGACACCTCTGATGACCTGAGTTTGATCCTTAGACCCACATGGTAGGAAGAGAGATACGACTTCCATACGTTAGCCTCCGCCTCCGCATACACATGCACAAAGATAGATAAAATATAAAGCCTCCTGGATCAAAAACTCCAGTAGACATTTATAGGTGCCATGCAGAAGATAGATGCCCGTGGAAATGCTGATACATTTGTCTCCTTGGGGCTACAAAGGGGCTTCTCCATGGTGCCCCAAGGGTTGGTGGGTTGTGAAGCTATCTGTATAAGGAAGGCCCTACAGCCAGGTGGCTGCTTACAGAGGACCAGAGCTCAGTAGCCTCACCCTGGCCCAGAACACAGTTCTGCTGACTAGAAGACAGCAGGAGATTTAATGTGGGTCCTGTGTCTGGGTGGCTTTCCAGCTGAGGCTATACAGCTTTCCCACACACACACACACACTGAAAGATCCCCGGCTGGGTATCTTTCGTCTGAGAAACCCCCTCCCAAGGAACAACGAGGCCATTCGGATGCAAACAGCAAGAGGCTTTTATTTTGATACACGGGTACCCGGGGCAGCAAGGTCATTCGGATGACTTTGCGCGCCCCCTGGGTGGAAAGCTGGGGTTTTTATAGGGTTTTAGAGCAGAAGCGTGGGTACAGAAGCGAGAAGCATGGTTACAGGGGGCTGATTGGTACGTTTACATGAGACCACGGTTTGCGTCAAAGTTTGGCAGGGACACCAAGATTCCAGGAACTGGGTGGTCGAAACAGTCATGATGACCCCTTGACGTGGCCCGCCATCTGTTGTTTTCCTTAGGACCCTTATCTTAACTGGAACAGTCTCACAGATATCTATGAGGGTGATTAATACAAACTGTTTTTAGCTCAACTGGGGCAGCCTGACCGCAGATATCCCAAGTGGGTGACACAGCTGGGTTTTTTAGTAATTTTTCAGTTTCTCATCTAGCCTTTAGAGTTTTACAAAACAGTGGTGTCCCACAAAATGGCGTTAGCTATGTTTAACTTAGGGTGAGGCTGGGGTCTTTCAACACACACACACTTTGTTCTGGCTCCTCCATCTTTTCTGAAAGCACCCACATTCCTACCCGTCTGAGGCTCTTTCCTGTCCAGGCCACCTCACACCATCTACTCATTCATGGCTTCAGCTCTAGGTCTTTCAGTGTTTGCGAGGTGTCTGTGTCTGCCTGCTCCTCTTACCTCATCTTCAAGTGTAGTATACATTGCCTCCAAAACCTGAAAAGTCTTATCAAATAATAGACTTCTTCCTTTGTTTGTTTGTTTTTTGAGACAGGGTTTCTCTGTGTATCATTGGTTGTCCTGGACTCACATTGTAGACCAGGCTGGCCTCAAACTCACAGAGATCTGTCTGCCTCTGCCTCCCTGAGTGCTGGGATTACAGGCTTGCACCTGACATATACCTTCTTCTTAATGGTAGAAACCCCAAGGTGCTCCTTCACTGCAGGTGAAAACTCTGGACTTCATCAGTCTGCCCTTCAGTGAGCGATAGGCCTGTGCATTTGCAATTCCTAGTAACACACACACACACACACACAGAGAGACACAGACAGAGACAGAGAAAATTCATAGGATTTTTCATTGTGTCCTTATAGTAAGCCCACATGGATGTAAACCATTTTTTTTTCTTTATCTTTTGTGTATGTTTGTATTCTGGAAACATTATTATGAGACTAGCCGTCCACCTGGCAGATACTCTATGTCCTCTGCATATGCTTCTCTTCATGTTTTGCCTGATTCTAGATGTAGAGACCAGAGGGTGACATCTGGTTTCTTCCTCTGTCACTATTCACTATTTTTTATTATTATTATTATTATTATTATTATTATTATTATTATTATTATTTTGAGACAGAATCTCACTACATAACCTTGACTAACCTGGAATTCATTCTGTAGAGCAAGCTAGGCCTTGAACTCACAGAGATCTGTCTACCTCTGCCTCCTGAGTGCAGGGGTTAAAAGCATGCACCAGTACTGCCCAGTACTTGCCACCTTATTTTTTTGAGACAAGCTCTTGTCCTCATCAGTTAGCTAGCCTGTCTGGCTAGCAAGCCCCAGGGATGAACCTCTCTCCAGTGTTAGAGTTACAGCTGTGTGCCAGCACTCCAGGTGTGCGTGTGCGTGTGTCTGTATGTGTAAACTAGGCATCCAAATTCAGGTCAACATGCTCATGAAGCAGGCCCTTTACCAGCTGAGCTATCTTCCAGCTTCATAATTTCATTTCTTATGTTCTAATCACATTTCTTTCAAAGTCTTCATCATGTTACCCTAACATAAAACCTTCATTATGTCTGAAGTTCACTTTTGTCTCCCATTAATTCTGTTTCTGTGCTAGCCACATCCTCCAGTCAGAAAATTCAGTTTCTTTCTTGTAAATTACACATGTCCTTTGTTTGCAGCCCTTTGCCTGATGATCTGTGAAGCCAGTTGTTAAGACCCCTCCAGCAGTGGTGGCCCAGCTGCCACCCTAATTTGAACCAGCAGTCACTGGGGCAGGGAGCCAAGACTTTTCTGTTGGAACTTTTTTTTGGGGGGAGGGTGTATCTCTGTTTTCATATAAGAATGCTAAACCTTCTCTCTGTGTCACTGGCATGGATGGAATCGATCAGATTCTCCCAGAGATGGTCACAGCTAAGGGAGTGAGGTATCCTGTCATGACCCCTTAGCCTGAAATGCCAAACGAACTGCTCTTAGCATTGTTGGTCTCTGCATTTGCAGGTTGGGTTGATATGTGTGTATTGGCCTGTAGCTATACCTGTAGAGCCCCAGTGACTACACGAATTTTTATGTTCCCAGAACTCACCAGGGCTGGGCAGGTATGGGCCTGCTGGCCTGAATCAGCTTCGATGTGCAGAGCAGACTGCCTATCCCTTCATTCTGCAGCCTCCGGTCAGTCTCAAAGACAGAGCAGTGAATCCTTTCTCCCTGTGTTTCATAGATGATCTATGAAAACAGAGAGAGAGAGAGAGAGAGAGAGAGAGAGAGAGAGAGAGGAGAGAAAGGCTAAATTCCATTCTCCCTTATACCAAAGTTCAAAACCACAGTTTTCTAAGAAAAAAATATTGGAAAGAAAAATTTCCAATGCTTTTTCCACGAGTTTTCCTCCACCACTGCTTCCCTAGCTGGTTGCGGTGGTTGGCCAGTCTGCATCTGCTGGGTGGCCTCTGAGTGCTGCCTATTTCAGGAACCGATGGGGAAACATCTTTGGTTGGACAGTTTCACTTAGAGAATAAAATGATGTCCTAGGGTCTGAAACACAGCTCTCCAGCTCCAAATACTCCCAGTGCTCTCTCTCTCTCTCTCTCTCTCTCTCTCTCTCTCTCTCTTTCTCCCTCTTTCCCCCCAAATGTCCCTCCCTTCCCCATCTCTGAAAGCATCTAATAATGTAGCCCATGCTGGCCTTGAACTCACCATCCTCTTGTCTCAGCTTCCCACGTACTAGTATTATGCAATGTCCCTCAGAGAGAAGCTGAGCAGCCAGTATCTGCATCTCAGAAAAAGCCTATGAAGGTGCATAGGAATTGAGCAGTGCTGTTGGCATCCACAATAATTGCCCACACATAGTTAAGAAACTATGGAACCTCAAAGTCAGGGCAGAGGGTGGGGGGTGCCTTTCAGGTTAGAGGACTAGTTCTAGAAAGACCTGGGCACTTTGTGTTCGTTAACATTCATGCCCAGAATCACACTTGGACATGGTCCTTGGATGATGCGGAAGCTGCTGTCGTTAAGGTAAGAGCTGGAAACACTTAAGGGGGGGGGGTAAAACCTGAGGGTTGCCCTTGCATCTCCTTCCAGTGGCGCGGGCAGTGCTCTGCAGTGGACACATTGGCCTCCGGGCATAATGGGCCATTCTAGTCCAAACAAGGGTCTGCGCAATGAGGCCTTGCATCTGCTTGCTGGGCTCTGCGGTTCAAATCCACTGGCTCTACTGCTCTGGACAACATTTAGTATGTACAATGACACCATTGGAAATAGTTCAAACAAATCTTATTGATTTTCTCCTTTGACACTGGTCGGTTCCCTTAGAAGAAATCAAGCAACCCACTACTGGGTTATGAACAGCGCTTTCTCAAGCCTTGAGGAAAGAGCTACTGACTGACTTTACAAAGTGACTGAGGGAGGGGAGGGCGCTGGGTGTCCTGCTTAATCACTCTCTGCTGTATTCCTCCGAATGGGGTGTCTTGCTGAACCTGGAGCTGAGCTGGTGGCCAGCAGCTCCTGGGGATCTGCTTGTCTCTGCTCTGAAGAGCACTGTGGTGACCGGCTCTCGTGTGGCCATCCCTGGCTTCTTACGTGGGCTCCAGCGTTTGGACTCAGCTCCTCATACTTTGTTTTTTTTTTTAAACATTGTTAAACTTATTTGTCCCTCATGCTTTTTAGTGACCACTCTTGTCCATTGAGTCACTCATACCCCGAGCTCCAAGGTTCTGTTTTCTATGAGTCCTAAGAACTGAGTCCTTGAAATCTGTACCACAGCAATAGAAAATGTTTTATAGAGAATGTAACTTTTCATATATGTAGTCACATTGAAAAAAAATTTTTTTTCCAAGACAGGGTTTCTCTGTATAACAGCCCTGGCTGTCTTGGAACTCACTCTGTAGATGAGGCTGGCCTCAAACTCCTAGAGAGCTGTCTGCCCCTGCCTCCCAGCGCTAGGATTAAAGGTGTGCATTACCACGCCCAGTCCCACTGAATTCTAATGCCAACCTTGAACTGATAGCAATGCCCTGCACTGTGATGTCTAGTCTGTACAGGAAGCAAGTGGTTATTTTGGAACATGAACCCGAGTTCCAAAACCCATGAAACATGAACCTGCCTGTTCAGTCTGTGGTTTTGGCTGCTGTAAGACTAGTTTCAGGAATAATAGTAGCGATGAGTGCGTGTTAAGACTGCTTCTCTTTATTTGCTCATTAATTCACTCAATAGAAAGGGCGTGGTGTCGAGTCCGAGGCGAGGGGCTTGGGAATATAAGGCCAAGCTAGTTACTAATCCTCTCTGCCCTTGACAGCCCCAATCTAAGATAAACACAACAATCTAAGGGGAAATTAAAATGAGTGTGCTAAGAGCTAGGGCAGAAGTGAAGGGTGAGGCTGTGTAGGCACAGACAGTGAGTATTTACAGGTGAGGATGCTGGGAACACCCTGGGCAGGGGCCATCTGAGCTAAAACGGAGGGGGAGAGTTGAAGCTGGTAAGAAGAACCAGGAACCCAGTTGAGGAAGCAACATGCACCAAGATAAAGAGCAGAAGAAACCAGATTCCTGCAGAAAGTTTGCTGACAGGAGATTTATGAGTGGATCAAGGAAATAGGCAGGAAGTGAGGATGGAGGCCTTCAGCAAGAGTTAAGTGGCCTCCTGGCCACAAAACTTCAGGCTTTATCCCGAAGCCTCCATAAAGCACGGCAGTTTTAAAAAGAAGGGCCTATAACTCCAACACTTGGGAGGTGAGGGGGAGGCAGAAGATTGGGAGTTCAAGGCCAGACTCAGCTGTAGGGAGAGTTCTAGGCACGTCTGAGCTACAGGAGACATTGTCTCAAAAACAGTGACAGCAGCAACCACAACCAGAGGGGCCACAGGCCCAGGTGTTCTTGATAGTTGGGCAGGGCCACTGGTTTCACCTGCCACTTTGCTCCAAGAACAAACACAGAGGGCCAGAGTCACTCAGGGAAATGCAGATTAAAACTGTTTTATGATTCCACTTTGTCCTAGTCATAACAGGCATTATCAAGACTACAAATGACAACAAACACTGGCATCGGTGTAAGAAAATAGGAATCCTTACACACTCACTGGCTTGTTTTATAGGGCGGGAGTGGAGGGGTATTTGTTTGTTTTTGAGACAGAGTTTTACTCTGTAGCTCTGGATAGCCATAAACTCACAGAGAAAGACCTGCTTCTACCTCCTAAGTGCTGGGCTAAAGAAGTGCCCACCAGACCTGGCTTTCTTAAACACTATGGATGGGAGTATAAATCAGTCTAGAGGATTCTCAAGAAAACTAGAACAAGAATTGCCACATGACCCATCTATTACCCTACTGACATACGCCCAAAGGACTCCATAGTTTACTGCAGAGAAACCTGCATATCCATGTTCCCTGCTGCCCTATTCACAACAGCTGGGAAACGGAATTAACCTAGATTTCCATCAGAGGGTGAATAGTAATAAAAATGTACAATACACAGTTGAATTGTGTTCATCTGTAAAAAAAATAAAATAAAATGATGGCATTTTGGGGGAAACAGCTGGAACTGGAAGTAACTGTGTTAAGCAACGTAACCCAGCAAGACAAACACTGCATGCTCCCTCTCACATAGATTATAGCTTCAGATTTTTAGATTTGTTTGCTTAAATTGGAACTTCTGAGGAAATCTGGAGGTGAAAAAAAGTATCAGTGTGTGTGTGTGTGTGTTTGTGTTTACACACCTGTGTATGTCTGTCTCTGTGTGTGGGGGGAGTAAAGGCTTTACAGATGGGGGTGGCGGCGGCTGAACACTCCACTCGTGGTGTGAAGACGGGGAGGGGCAAGCTGGAAAGGTGCCTGGGGACTAAGAGAGCTCGCTGCTCTTGCAGAGGACCCAGGCTTGGTTCTCAGCAGCCTCCTCAAGGGGATCGCAACTGCTGTCTTCAGATCTGACACCTTCTTCTGGCCTCTGCATGCACCGCACACTCATGGTGCACTTCCCTGCACACACACACACACACACACACACACACACACAGAAATAAAAATAATAAAATAAAAATCTAAAAATGTTACAAAGAACAGGAGTGACAGATTAGCAAGAGTGGTAAGGTTGAAACGGGGATGAAGAAAAGATGGAGCGAGGTTGGGAGAAGGTTAACCAAACCCAAGGACATAGTTACGTGGAAACCTACCACTTTAAAAGCTAATTAAAGAATATTTAAAGGGTCAGTCATGGTGGCACACGCCTTTAATCCCAGCTCTTGGGAGGCAGAGGCAGGTGGATCTCTGTGAGTTCAAGGCCAGGCTGGTCTATAAAGCAAGTTCAGGACAGCCAGAACTCTGTCTCAAATAAACCACCAAGACAAATCAAGAACAACAAAATTATTTTGAATGTAGGTCCCATGCTGATCCCAGAAGCCTTGGGTTATCAAACAAAATTCCCAGTGCTGGGTGTGAGAGAATATCCCAGGCACTGTTGATCAAGCAAGCTCCTTGACTATAAAGGTTATGGCTGTTGCTACGGATTACCCAAAAATATGTGATAAGACCATACTGTTGGAGACACCAATGCTGATTGCAGAATCTAGGGAAAACATGCTATCACTGGACGGGAACTTCATCTCTTTTGTCTAGCATTCATAATGCCAACAGTTGCTATATAAACAGCTGGCAGAGAAAAGCCAGCAACGGTCTTCCCCAGCTTTAGACCTTGTATTCTACCACATCAACTTGCCAGGCAAGAGGGTACTTATTGGCACAATAGTGGCACAGCTGTTACATGGTAACCAACTGATTTCCGATAGATCCACGGGTGCGTTTACTTGTGGTAACTGTGGACCTAGCCAAAAAGGCTCTCCTTGAGGAAGTCACAGGCCACTAGGGATAAACCAAGTACTTTTGTCATGCTAATTGGAAATAGTCAAATTGCCTCTTTAAATATTTGTTTATATCCATAGACTAGCACAGTCTTTAACCTTGATCAAAGAGGCTTCTCTTTACAGTGAACAGAGATTAAGGCTGAGTCTCATGGCGAGTTGTCAGGGTGCTGAGGACAAATTAGTATTGAGTGTTCAGTATTAAATGGGATACCCATATTATCCCCTACAAGCCTCATAGAAGGTGGGGCAGAAAGACTGTAAGAGAAGAATGGCGGGAGGAGGGGCCTGAAATGCTGTCCTTTATGGGAATGATATGGCCAGGACACTCAAGAACTCACAATATCTATAGCTGCTCGAAGAAGGCAACCAGTCATAGATTAGGAAGGTGCTTGTAGGGCCCTATCTTGTCCAGGGGTGCTAATGGTTTCAAGGCTTCCTGTAAGAAGGAAGTCCTTGTCTTCAGTGTTGTGGTAAGTAAGTTACGCATGCTTCAGGGGGCAGCTGCACAGCCATGCCCACACAGCAACCCTGATTAAATCCAGTGGGCCACAGAACAAAAACAAAGTCAAAACAAAATGACCTGAGAGCCTGATGGGAGCCGGGTGGTGGTGGTGCATGCCTTTAATCCCAGCACTCGGGAGGCAGAGGCTGGCAGGGGCCAGCCTGGTCTACAGAGCGAGTTCCGGGACAGCTGGAGCTCCACAAAGAAGTCCTGTCTCAAAAAACAAAAACAACAACAACAAAAAAACAAAAAACAAAACAAAAGACTGATGGGGACCTGGTGGGAGGAAGAGAGGGAATGAATGTGATCAAAGTGTTTTATACACAAGTATGAAATTGCCAAAGAATAAATTAGTTTTAACAAAACAGAAAAAGGGGAAGGGCAATGAGGTCAAGTGTTCTTAATAGTAGAAAGACACCCATTGGCTTTTCCCGTGACTTTCCTCTCAGACCAAAGCTCTCAGATCAATGAGCACATGATTGACAACTCTGGAACAGACGCTTCCGTGACCAGAAAAGACAAAATTCAAAGAGGACTGTACAAATGCTGCGTGCCTCTCTAATGTGGAAACAACTACAGCTGACTTTTAAAACGGGCAAAATATAAACCAGTTACCAGTCAAATAAACAGGAAGGTATAAACGTGGCAGGGCCAGGCATGTTTACAGACAAGTATCTTCAAGCTTTTAAGGAACAGAAAAAATGATTTCTTTTCTTTTCTCTCATTTTTTTTCTTTTTTGAGATAGGGTGTCTCCATATCAGTCGTTCTCAACCTTCCTAAACACTGTAACCCCTTAATACAATCTCTCACATTGTGATGACACCAACCATAAAACTCTTTCCTTTCTTTTTTTTAATATTTATTTATTATGTATTCAGTGTTGTACCTGCACGCCAGGAGATCTCATTATAGATGGTTGCGAGCCACCATGTGTTTGCTGGAACTTGAACTCAGGACCTTTGGAAAAGCAGCCAGTGCTTTTAACCTCTGAGCCATCTCTCCAGCCCTATAAAATTATTTTTATTGCTACTTCATAACTGTGATTTTGCTATTGTTAGAAGTAGTACTGTAAATATCCATGTTTTCTGATGCTTTTCTGTGAAAGTGTCATTCAACTCCCAAAGGAGTCAAGACCCACGGGCTGACAACTGCTGCTCTACATAGCCCAGGCTGTGCTGGAACTATGTGGACCCAGCTGGCCGCAGACTCACAGAGGCTGGCCTGCCTCTGCCTCCCACACGCTGGGATCACAGGCCTGCAGCATCACACTCAGCTGCTTAGTAGTATTTTTTTCTACAGCAAAGACCTGCACAGTCAGCACACTCTGCCTCTGGAGTCCAGAGACATAGCAGGAAGACCAGCACCAAGGCCAAGAACCATTTGTTCCACAACTAAAAACGGAGCATTTGAAAATGCTCTTACTTGAAAGCCAGAACTACAGAAAGAGGAAGGGAAATTTGGGGGGAAAGATCTTTGACTCAGACAACACACAGGGTCTCACTCGCTTGTACAAATGGGAATTATTTCCACCACCACCCTGTCTTGTCTTGGCGAAACAATGTCCTAAATATCAAGAGTTTGGAAGACTAAAGATTTCTGTTTGGTCATGTAAATCATTTTTTTTATGGTTACAATGAAAAGACATGTAAAATAACTCAGGAGGCAGAAGCAAACTATCCCTGTGAGAGTAAGGCCAGCTTGGTCTACACAGTGAGTTCCCAAACAGCCAGGGCTATGTAGAGAGACCCTGTCTCAGTACTCTTTCTCTCTCTAAGAAACCATTCAGATGTTCATTTAGATAGGGTTAAAGATCTATGTGAATCTAGGCGCAGTGGCACATGCCTTCAATCCTAGTACCCAGGGAGGCAGAGGCAGGAGGTTGCTGTGAGCTTGAGAACAGCCTGGTCCACAGAGTGAGTCCAGGACAGCCAAGGCTACATAGTGAAGTCAAAAAGAAGCCATGGCCGGAGGTTAAGATGGTTTGGTTAGGCCAGTCCAGGTCAGAAATAAGCAGCCCAAGCTGAGAGAGGCCAATGACGAAACAAAGACAGACTGTGGCCAGGGCTGGGAAGTGTATGTTGCGGAGGGTGAGGAACTCTTCTAGAGAACTCAAGCCAGAATCTTTGGTTTTACCCAGTGTTGCTGAAACTCTGGGTGGAAAACATGTCATTGCAGACTCTAAATAAATGCGTCATGACTTTCATTTCTTCTTCACACCCTCCTAAGCCCAGATCATTTCACTTCTGTTACTTCACCTTGCTGAATTAGGGTCCCTAGAGATGTCTTTCTTTGCAAGTTTGTTCAGCAAAAGAGGTGAATGAGCATCTTCAGGGATAGGACCAGTTTTATTTTTACTTTTATTTATTTATTTATTACAATTTATTCACTTTGTATCCCAGCTGTAGTCCCCTCCCTCATTCCCTCCCAATTCCATCCTCCCTCCCTCTTTTCCTCCCATGACCCTCCCTAAGTCCACTGAATGGGAAGGTCCTCCTCCCCTTCCCTCTGACCGTAGCCTATCAGGTCTCATCAGGACTGGCTGCATTGTCTTCCCTTGTGGCCTGGTAAGGCTGTTCCCCCTTCAGGGGGAGGTGATCAAAGAGCCAGCCACTGAGTTCATGTCAGAGACAGCCCCTGCTCCCCTTACTAGGGAACCAACTTGGACACTGAGCTACCATGGGCTACATCTATGCAGGGGTTCTAGGTTATCTCCATGAATGGTCCTTGGAGTATCAGTCTCAGAAAAGACCCCCGTGCCCAGATTTTTTGGTTCTGTTGCTCTCCTCGTGGAGTTCCTGTCCCCTCCAGCTCTATCTCCCCTTTCTTTCATAAGATTCCCTGCACTCTGCCCAAAGTTTGACTATGAGTTTTAGCATCTGCTTCAATACACTGCTGAGTAGAGTCTTTCAGAGGCCCTCTGTGGTAGGCTCCTGTCCTGTTCCGTGTTTTCTCCCTCTTCTGATGACTATCCCCTTTGCTTTCTGAATGAGGATTGAGCATCTTACGCAGGGTCCTCCTTCTTGATTAGCTTCTTTAGGTATACAGATTTTAGTATGATTATCCTATATTATATGACTAATATCCACTTATTAGTGAGTATATACAATGTGTGTCTTTCTGCTTTTGGGTTACCTCACTCAGGATGATCTTTTCTAGATCCCACCATTTGCTTGCAAATTTCATGATTTCCTCGTTTTTAATTGCTGAGTAGTATTCCATTGTGTAAATGTACCATAATTTCTATATCCATTCTTCGGCTGAGAGACATCTGGGCTGTTTCCAGCTTCTGGATATAACAAATAAAGCTGCTATGAACATGGTTGAGCAAACATCTGAGAACCCCTTTCCTTCCTCTCTTATGGAATAAAATATACTATATTAAGAAAAATCACAACACAAGGATGTTACTCCCACATAGAAATTCTAGCTTCATTATGTGAGACAACTCACCCTAAATGGAGATCCAGCAGCACTGTGGATGGTACCTGCTCCCGATCTCACTGACCTTGTCCCATTCAATGATCCATGATGCCCCTTCCCCCTTCTAAAGCCACTTTCCAAAATACTCCCATGGGAATTTCTCTTATTTGGAAGCAGAAAAGAACTATGAATCAACATACTTTATACACTTCAACTAATGATCTCAGCCCAGGGAAGGACTTCAGTGTTCATCACTGCATATAGTAATAAATGGGGCTTCAGAACAAAAAGATGACCAAAGTCCCAGGGTCACCAAGAAGTCCACATAACCTCAGGCTTGGGAGTCTGTCTTCTTGGATTTTGTAAGATATTATTTTACATGTATAAGCATTTTGCCTGCATGCATATCTGTGCTCAGAGGCAGGAAGAGGATGTCAGATTTCCTGGAACTAGAGTTACAGATCTCACATATATGCTGGGAGTCAAGTCCAGGTCCTCTGGAAGAGAAGCTGGTGCTTTACAGTGGCTGAGCCATCTTTGTAGCTCCTTCCTGGATGTTTTTGTCCTCTGTTCTCTGATCTGTTGACCAGCCATCTCTCTAGCTCCTTCCTGGGTGTTTCTGTCCTCTGTTCTCTGATCTGTCGACCCTGTATTGTGGTCACCTTCAGACACCAGCTCATTGAGGTGACTCCCAAACCTTCCACTTCTTGCTATGTATCTCAGGCGGGCCCCCAACTTTCAATCTTTCTCTTTCAGCCTCCAAATGTAGCCCAGGCTGGGCCTTAATTACACTGTGAGGTGTGGTGTTCAGGGGAGCTGGTGCACAGATCCTCAGCCCTTCAAAGGAATGATATCCCTAAACTGTTTTGTCATGTAATTATGTCTTCATGCTATTAGCATGGATGTCTTGATGACTAACAGTCTACAGAGCACAACCACATGAAAACATCCCGACACCTAGACTCCACCAGCCTGTCAGAACTGAAAAGGGTCCTGTGAAGGCTAAGCTCATACTGGTTCTTAGGCTGCCGCTCTGTATTTTTTTTTTTAATTTTTGCTTTTAATTTTTTATATTATTCACTTTGTATCCCAGCCGTAGCCCCCTCCCTCATCTCCTCCCATGACCCTCTCCAAGTACTGATGGGGAAGTCCTCCTGGAGGTTGACAGGGCGTGTCTAGCCAGTCACCGTGCTCTGGGGAACTCACACTCAGCATTCAACATGAACTTTGGAGAATGTTCGCACACCTCCATTCCTCGCACCTGGATTTGTTCTCCAGGTCATTGTCTCTCATGGGCTAGTGCTGACGGGTCTGGGAATGCCACCTGCTTGGGGAAAGCCCACTGGGACCGTGTTGAGGTGTACCTTAGCACCTCAGGCAGCCATGCCCATTCCAGGCCTTCCTCAGGACTGATTTTCCTTCCTCATCTCTAGAAGCAATACAACTGAAAGGCAGAGTTTAGGCTGCAGCCCAGAGTTCCCAGAGGCAGCTCTGGGTCTGTACTAGAGGTCAGTTATCAGGGACCAGTAACTCTCCAAGTGCAGCCACAGCAGAAACCCCACCCAGAATGATTAACGTAGATGTGTGGGTGGGGTGCCTGTACTTTATGTTCTCCAGCCCGTTCTAATGCGCAGCCAAAGCAGAGAAACCACCCTTTAAATCCAGCATAGATCAAGTGCAAGGAAGATTTTTTTTTTTTTTTTTAAAGCCCAGCACTCAGGGAAGAGGCAGGCGGATCTCTGTGAGTTTGAAGCCAGCCTGGTCTACAGAGTGAGTTCCAAGATAGCCAGAGCTACACTGAGAAACCCTGTCCCAACAAATGGAAGGAAGGAAGAAGGAAGGAAGCAAGGAAGGAAGGAGGAAGGAAGGAAAGAAGGAAGGAGGGAAGGAAGAAGGAAGGGAGCACAGCTTGTAGGAGCACTGAGCACAGCATAAGAGGGAGCTCAGAGTAAACAGGACACCACTGCTCATGTTGATTGTATTCAAATTTTTATTTTCTGAACAAAAAACTTAAAATAATGATTTTAAATAATAAAACATGATATATTCTAGACACTTAATTGTTTTTTTTTTTTAAAAAGACAGTTTATTATAAATTTGGGATCCTACAGTTCTGCTGTGATGCTTTGATATTTACAGTATTTCTTACTATTTTATCTTCACTCCAAACTTGCTAGACAAAAGAGTTACTCTCTGTGTACTTGAAGCTTCGCTCTAAGGAAATACTCCATGACCACATAAAACACACATACAGAACATTAAAAAATATATTTACAGAACACAAGAAATCTGTCCAGACATTTGGATTTTGTTTCTTTGCCCATACTGAGATCAACAAAAAAGCTAACTAGTCAGCAAGATTTCACTTCAGCAGTGCAAAGAATGACATCCACCAAACAAACTAACAAATAACAAACATGCTCAGCAAAACTCAACTCATGGAAGACAGATTAAAAAACAAACAAACAAATACTCAGTGGATCATAACTAGACTGGTTTTCACTGTGCAACTTTCCTCAGGGGACAATATTACCCATTTCACAGAGAGAGGAAAAAAAAAAAGAATATGCATCCAAGCCTTTGCTCATGAAGAAATGCCCTTCAAACAAATTCATCATAAGGCAGGAGAGAGAGAAGGGGGAAGGGAGGAGAAAGAGAGGGAAGGACAACAAAGTTTGGCCCAGAAAAATGTAAGTACACTGTGTATGTATAGTATATACACATTTACACGTATATTGCAGTTTAGACTGTGTATATAGTCATTAGGCAAATGGATTGGCTCAGTAAGATGAAAATGTTCTCTATAAACAGGAAGTTATTGCTAATAGGCTACACGCTATGCGCTCACACGGAAGCCACAGTAACACGGGTGTGAAGCTGCCTCGGGGCTGGTGTTAACAGCAGGCATCAGAGGGTCAACATGCGACCAAATTTTGAAGGAAAAGCAAATGCCACGTGAAAAAGACAGGGGAAAGGCTGATGCACCGTCCCGTACAGTTTTGCTTATTTTAAACAAAAGTCCAGTTCACCACAAGTTAAGCACAGGCTGACAAGCAAGTTTAGTTGTGTGATGGAGAGAGAAGAGTAAAGTAAAGCATGCATTTACAACTAGGCTGACCTAGTCTATTGTCATACAAACTGAATACAAAAATTCAATTTAAATAAAACTAGACTATTATAGTAAAAAAAGATAAACAAAAACAAACAACACACACAGCAGACTTAGTTTGATACTGATTGATTTTAAGAGCAAACCTCACTACATCCTGTTAATTCTCTACTGCAATTTACTGATAGCTAGAATATTTACTTACTTAAAAAAGATATTAAATACCTGTATCATGAAATTACATTCTTATTAACAATACAGACATACTGAGTAAGAAAATAGCTCCTGTGTGAACTGTGTCTGAAATGCATTTTTCCTTACAGCTACTAAAACATCCACTCACACTAAAACAAGATCACACCCCACTCCCACCCCTAAAAAAAAAGCTAAGGAAAGATGGGGTAGGCTGGGTGAGGAGCAGGGAAGGAAAGATTCAGCTCTGCTAATTACAGCACAGTGATTAACATGTTTCAAGACAGAACCAACAACAGTTGGTCCAAAAGATGCCTTCAATTCATGGTTACAATTAAAATCCAAGCTCAGCCACTTTTGGTTCATTGCAGTGAGACCAAAAAAAAAAAAATTCTCACAGATTCTTATAAATACTAGACTCCAGCTCTTTTATTATTATTATTATTATTTTAAAGTTTTCCATTTGTTTTTGCAAGGCCTAGCTACCGTATTACAACTTCTAACTTCTATTTGCTCTGCAACAACTACAAGAGGTAGGCATAAAGCATGAAAAAGTTTCTCAGTTGGCTCCTCCCTGCACAACGTCATTCAGCTCACACAGGGGAGGCCGCAGCCTGTCCCCTTCTCTCACAGAGCTGCCATTGTCCTGCCCACACAGACCTCAGAATGAGTACACTCACATAAGAAACTTTCCCTACTGAAGGGTACTGTCATGGTGTCTGCTGCAGAGCAGTCATGTTTGTGTGTAGATATATATATATAGATAGATATATTTATTTGTTTAAAAAAATAAACAACAACAACAACAACAAAAACAAACCCAGTTTCCTAGAACCAATTGTCCTGATTCTCTACTTCCACAAAATACTCTATTTGGCCAAGACTACAGATGTGTTTTGTTTTGTTTTCCTTTCACAGATGCAAGTGCCATGCGAATAAATTAAAGAGCAGATACCATGTGACAGAACTACTGAAGGTAGATCCTTGAAAGCACTTCTATAAACATAATTTGTAATCCTTCTGTCTGTCCCTCGCAGCCACACAGCTCTCATCACACATCGAGGATCTCCTCTGCTGTCCCCCCACAGCGCAGCCGGTAGCGGCCAGTTCTCCAGCTTATCGTAGGGTCCCACAGTGCCGACAAGAAAATGTATATCGTCATGGATTCGCGGATGAACCAAGCCACAGCATAATCAAGTTTTGAAAAACACAGTGTGCCACCCTGAGAATTAAAGATAAAAATCAATTTACTTCCTGCCAGATTAAATATACAGTCAAAGAATAAAATTCCTAGGCTGGTGAGATGGCCCAGTAAGGGAAGGCAATTGTTGCCAAAGCCTGATGGCCTCAGTTCAGCCTTCAAAAGCCACATGGTAGATGGGAGGACAAGAGCACAGTGATCACACACAGACACACACACAGAGAGAGAGAGAGAGAGAGAGAGAGAGAGAGAGAGAGAGACAGACAGAGAGGGAAGAAAGAATGAGCTCCTGGAATTCTACTCTTTGGGTGACTTAAGTACCTTGCAATACTATCTAAAAAAAAAAAAAAAACAAAAACACACACACACACACACACAAAAAAAAAAACCAAAAAACGCTTATCATTAGCACAAGTAGTGTGAAAATAACTGCAGTCTCAGTTTGAATATTTATTTGCTTAACATCATTTTCCTGAGCTAACTGTAAGTTTCTAAATTTTGCTTAATTTTATGCCTACATTCTATCCCCCCACCCCCAAGGCCAAGACAGGGTTTCTCTGTGTAGCTTTGGCTGTCCTGGACTCCCTTTGTAGATCAGGCTGGCCTCCAACTCACAGAGATCCACCTGCCTCTGCCTCCGAGTGCTGGGATCACAGGTGTGCCCCAGTGCACCTGGCTTCTGCTCTTTGATATGAAGCTAAAGAATGACTCAGACTTTCTTCAACCTTTTCTTTTTTTAAAAAAAAAATTATGTATTATGTATTTATGTATATGCGTGCTCTATTTGAATACATGGCTTCATGACAAAAGAGGGCATCAGATTCCACTATAGATGGCTGTGAGCTACCTAGTGGGTGCTGAAAATTGAACTCAAGACCTCTGGAAGAGCAGCCAGTGCTCTTAACCACTGAGCCATCTTCTCCAACCCCCTTCAACCTTTTCTAAACTAAACTAGTTTTGGTCCCTCACCAGATTACTGCAAACCCTTTCTTGTGTATCCACATACCTGGACACCCCTGAGTTGAATGTAGTCAGATATAAACCATGCCAGGCAGTGACACATGAAAAAAACCATGATGTCCCATCTGAACACATGGTGGGCTGCCCACCCAATGATTAAACTGGCAACAAAGCATTCTGAAATTGGCTCACAGATTATTGTAGCAGGAAGCATATTAATTCTCAATTTGGTCCACCTGAAAAAAAAAAACAAAAAAACAGAGAGGATTTTAAGACGACAGCCTGGTTACACAACTAACCAACCAATCCTCACGCCCAACCACCCGCACCAGCACCGCCCTGCCCTGCCCTTGCTGGCCAGGCCCACAGAGACGATCAGCATTCAACCTTCTCATACCTAGAAAGGTTATCCTCTTTGAAATGTTTTTATTTATTTATTTATTTATTTATTTATATATTCTTTTTTGTTTGTTTTGTTTTGTTGTTCAAGACAGGGTTTCTCTGTGTAGCCTTGGCTCTCCCAGAACTCCCTCTGTAGACCAGCAGACTGGCCTCAAACTCACAGAGCTCACAGAGCTCCGCCTGCCTCTGCCTCCCCAGTGCTGGGATTATAGGCGTGCACCTTTATTATGCTTTCTCTTATGAAGCTCAGTTTGGCCTCAAACTCCTTATGTAGCTAAGGATGACTTTCAGTTCCTAATCCTCTGCTTCTTTCCCTAAAGTATTGAGACTACAGGCAGGAACCACACCTAAGCTGTATGGGGAGAAAATCCAGGGCTGTCTGCATGCTGGGAAAGCAGTCTTTCAACTTAGTTATGTCCCCAGACTTCCTTTTTCAGTTTTGCTTTTATGAATCTCTTTCCTATTTTTATTTAGTAAATAAAAATGGCTATACATTCATTTACATGGTCTAGACTCTGACAAATACAGAGGTTAGTTTCAACATCTTTTTTTAAAATTTCAGTATTATTAAAGAAAATAGATTTAGGCATTCAATTTATCTTAATAAAAAAAAAACCAAACTTTTCTGAAAGCAAATTAATCTTTAGATGTATTTTTTTCTATACACAGAAAAAAACAAGTTTGTTTTTTTTTTTTTTTTTTCAAGACAGAGTCTCTATTATGTAGCTCTGGGTGACCTTGAACTCAAAGAGATTTGCCTCTCAAAAGTGCTAGGACTAAAAGTATGAACCATGACACCTGCACCAGATGCATTTTCCAATCATATTATATATGCACGTAGCATACCACACATGCACATCCATTTTAACAGAGTATAAAACAATACTTTGACTTACCTGATCATTCTGGATTGAAACTGAGAAATCGAGTATGAACCAGAGTTTTGCATGGCAACTTGTGTAGACATTGCAAATCTCCAACCTCTGAAAATGAAGATAATTATAATGTGATCTCTGTTTACGCTGATGGGACACATTCAAGCCTGACTGGTTCTGCATTCGTGAATCACTGTAGAGTAAGCAGTGCCTGGTATTCAGGACAAGCCCAGTCCTTGAAGATGAACACACTGATACTATGGCTGTTTCTGCGCAATCGAATCAGCCCACAATGGTGACACATTCCTACTGGAAGGAGCTGCATTCCCTAGGCTTATCGGTTCAGGAACTTAAGTGCAGCCATAGTCAGTGAGCAGAGTTCTGTGCTCAGTAGTTTGTCTCTGGTCATCCCCAAGTGTGTGTGTGTGTGTGTGTGTGTGTGTGTGTGGTTAACTTGAACAGATACTGCAAATCTCCAGCCTCTGAAGATGAAGGTGATTATAATGTGATCTGTGTCTACGCTGATGGACAGAGCCAAGCCTGACTGGTCTGCCTTCGTGAATCACTGCAGAGTAAACAGCATAAGCACTATCTCAGAAGACATTAGGTGACAGTGAGCTTCACAGACACCATATGGAAAAACTTCAAATACTTTCTTTATCAAGAAGATTTTTTAAAATAAAAAACCATACAAAGCAGTTATCTCCTTTAAACCAAAACAGAAATGTTATTATGTGCTAAGAAATTTCAGAGTTTTGGGCTGGAGAGCTGGCTCAGTGGTTTGAGAGCACTTATTGCTCTTACAGGGAACCTGGGTTCAGTTCCCGGCACCACATGGTGGCTGAGAACCATCAGGAACTCCAGTTCCAGGGGGTCAGATGCTTTCTTCTGAGCTCCAAGGGCACCAGATACACACACATGGTGTACACACACAGGTAAAACACTCATGTGTATAAACTACAAACCACAGTGAGAAAGTTTAGTTTTAAATAGTACTTTTTAAAAACTCACCCATTCATTTATGATTACACCAAGAGATTATGATTACACATAGAGATTCCTACCTACATGCTCTCAAAAGCTTCCTTTCAGACTACAGTATCGGAATGAGATGGAGGAAGATACTTGCTACTGGTATCTACATTAATTGGATGTGAATGCTCACTAGCAAAAATAATAAAATAAAGTAGCCTGAATTCATGGTGGGAACAGAAAAAATAAGCCAATACAAGTAAGCTGGATACTAAAACACTTTAGTTTTCTTACCGGTCAGCTATTGCTTTTGCCATAAAGTAATCTTCAGCCATGTACTGAGCAAATGCTATCAGCCCTCCTGCCTGATCTAGCACATCCTTCCTCATTAAACAAGACATTCCTGTCACACATTTGAAGCCAGTTACATTGGCAGAAATATACGATCTTGGGTGTGAAGTGCCAAAATATACCTGCCCAAAAAAAAACACAGAAATAGTCAATTAGGTTTTAATGATAAAAATATGAAGCTTATAAACTTTTCTAATACTTTCTGTTAAAATATGATTGAGTGAGTGTCCTAATATGGTCACATACACTACCTGGATAAGAAACAGACAATGACATCACTGTAGTCCAAGCAATTAGTGATTTCTTTGGCTGACTACTCTTGCTATCATCGTTACTGAGAAATGATGGGAAAAGTATGTTCTACATTTGGGTAAACATTATCTTTTATAAAATTAATAGATTACAAGATAAACCCCAAAAAGACTTTAGAAGTAAAAATAAGTAAATATTAAATAGTATATAAAATGTTAATATTTAATGTCTCCTGATTTTAAAACATTTAGTGGCATGTACATGTATGTATATATTTGTGTGTATAAGCATGTATACATATACACAGACCACATTTGGGTAGCACCAATGTTTAGGACAATTTTATTTCTTCTTAGACTTATTTTTAATTCTGTATATTCCTGTAAGTCTGTAGGGGAGCCACGTGCCCCTGCATGGGTTTCTGGGGAGGCTGGAGGTTCAGGACCCTCTGGAGATAGAACAGAATCACAGGCTACTGTGAGCTGCCCACTTTGGGTGCCGACAACCCAATTCTGGTCCTCTCTCTCTACCAGAATAGCACTCAGTCTTAACCGCTGAGCTGCCTCTCCAGCTCCCTCTCTCTTACTGTTTTTTCTCTGTAACACTTTGAAGTCCTGAGACCTGCAACCTGACCCATCAGCAGTGAACTGTCACTGCTCTATTTGCTAGACATGAAGCCCTAGTCACTGTTACCTCGGATGCACTGCCTTTTTTAATTACCTCCAAGTACAGAGCTGTAGGGCTTTCTTAATGGTGGGTATTCACAAAGAGCAGCACAACAGGATTTTACAAGGCAGCTAAGACTATGATTCCTGCTACCTATGTTCAATTCAGACTCCACTGAAGCACTGTGATTGAGTCAAACCTAATTCCTACCAGAGCATCCACCTTAAGCCTTAAGCAGCTCCCTAAGGCTACAGCACCACGGAGGGCTGGCGGTTTGGGCAAAGATTTCTTTTATCATACAGGAAGATTCTTCTGGTTAGATCTCCATTCATTCAAAGCATAGTAGACTGGGTGCATTCTGGAAGTACTTTCATTGATATAAACATCTGTGTGTATATTTCTAAGTATTTTACTTTAAAACAGCCACCTGCAGTTCTTTTTACCAACCAGAAGACTCAAGATTTTAAGACTAACAATTTCTTACAGTAGGAGAAAAGGCAGTGTTAGGAAAGAGACCTCGGGGCTGAGATGACAAAGTGAGGGACACACAAACACAATGATCTTAGCTACAGACCTAGCATGCACATAAAAGAAGCTGGAAATGGGTTTTGGGGATTGTGGTTTTTGTTTGTTTGTTTTGTTTTGTTTTTTGGGACAGGGTTTCTCTCTGTGGTCTTGGCTGTCCTGGACTCCCTTTGTAGGCCAGACTGGCCTCGAATACAGAGATCCACCTGCCTCTGCCTCCCTGAGCTCTGGGATTACAGGCATGTGCCACCTCGCCCAGCAAGAAGCTGTACATGATATGCACTTATCCCAGTCTTTGTGGAATCTGATGCTGGAGGGTCCTTGCGCCGTGCTGGCCAAGCAGTCCAGTCAAATTGGGATGCTCCAGATTCATCAAGAATCTGAGAATCAGTGTCTCAAAAAATAAGGTGGAAAGTGGCTGAGGAAGAAGCCTGATATTGATCTCTGACTTCCACACACCCATGCATACTCTTCTTCCTACATACACACACGAACACACATAGATGTATAGGGGAGTCAGAAAGAGAGAGATTAAGTTGCCAAAGGACAAATCAAAGTCCTTACAGTAATGTGTTTTACCCTCTTGAGTCTGTGGCAATTAGAATAATCAAGTGAACGTAAGATGTGCTAAAGAGGAACTGGACAAACATCCAACCTGATACCGAGAGCCTTTCCCTTGCTTTCTGTTTGACAGTGTAAGAGTAGGTATGACAGATTAGGAGTCCAAGCTAATAAAAACTGACCTTTATGAAGCTTTAATATGGGAAAAGCTTATGAAGTGATAAGACTAATGTATGAATTGCTTCTAGAGTACATTCTTAACCATGTCTTTTAAAGGGCACATAAGAAAAACACAAAACCCAAACTGAACATAAGTGGAAAAAATTTACCACACAAACCTGAACCTTAATGTCTTATTTAGTGGGAAAGTAGGTTTTCTTTTGGGAGTGGAAGTGATGTGCTTCTTTTGTGTTTCTGTAGTTTATCATTCCTTACATGAGTTAAGATCTTGATTATAATTCTAAAGAGAAAGAGTTGAAGATGTAGCCCAGTGATGAAAAGTTTGCCCAGCATGTCCCCGGGTTTGATTCCCAGCACTTGTAAACGACAAAAGATTGAAGAGGAAAAAAAAAAAAGTAGAGGCAGAAAGATAGAGAGGAGGGGAGTTGAGAGTCAACAAAATGGTATATATCATTTTGCCTTAAAGAAACCCAGAGCTTTGTATACTAATAAGAAAGGAAGAAGGAAGGAAGGAAGGAAGGAAGGAAAGGAAAAGAAGGAAAGAAAGAAAGAAATGGCCATAGAGTGTGTTTACATGCTTGAACACACACACACACACACACACACTTATGAAAGAAAGAAAGAAAGAAAGAAAGAAAGAAAGAAAGAAAGAAAGGCAGAATGTTTTTCAACATGATCAGGAAATGAAGGATCTTTTTCTTCTAAATAAAGACTTGCATGAACCTTTTTTTTGTATTTGAAATACTTTACAGTATGTCACAAAATACTTTCCGTTTAAAAGAACATCATGTAAGACAACAGTCTGGAGGAAAAGCGAGTGTTGAGCCGGGCCAGGGCACACAGCGGTCTCCTCTGCACAGCCATTCCCATCAGGCCAAGGCAGTAAGTGACCCAGGGACCCAACAAGTTCCTTCTGGAGGAACACGAGTGCTATCAGCAGGGTCCCACATGGGCAACGAAGCTAAGGTCAGGTAGCCAGGTCCACTGGTGTGACGAGGACAATTTATAAGCGCTGTGCTTACCTGCTCTAGCGTGGCAGCAAAGCCCTGTCTGTCTGCAACATAAGGCAGCCCATGAACCAAGCCCACTTTTTCTGTCATCTGATTGACCATGTCAGTTAATGTGTCTGGAATGACTAAAATTGGGGGGGGGGGGGGGGCCACAGAGAAAGAAGAAAAAAAGAAAATTTCAGTAAAATATCCATTAAATTACAATGAAATATATTATTTTGAACATTTGGATTTAATAATATTAATCACCTATTCTGAGAACATAAAACTTCAAAAAGCTACACATTTTTAGTTCAGGAGAGAAACTTCTTGCTAAAATCATCTAAATAGGTTTTTTAAAAGACACAAATGCCTTAATAAATTTATGTATTTTAGGAAACATGAGTTTGTTGATTTGACTCTTTAGGTAGAATAGCATATTACAGAAGCCCAAAAGATACAAGCAAAAGAGTCCAACAAATAAGAAATGTTATACCAGAGAAAGGCTGGAGATGGGATAATGAATCACTGCTACTTTTGTTGTTGTTTTGTTTTGGATAAGGTTTCTTTTTGTAGCCCTGGTTCTTCTGAAACTCACTCAGTAGGCCAGGCTGGCCTTGGACTTGCTGAGACTCGCCTGCCTCTACCTTCCAAGTGCTGGGATAAGTGCTGGGATTAAAGGCATGCGCCACCACCGCCTTTCATGACTATTTTTTTAATGGCTGAGATTTTCCTCTTCAAAATGCAAAAGTTTTAATACATGTAGCATCTAGGTTAGGTCATAAAAAAATTAAAATCTTAATGAGTACAGCTAACATAATACCATAAATATGTTGAAGTAAATTATCAGGCAAACCACAGACTGATAAATAACACAGTTGCAAGATGTTTTTGATGTCTATCATCAAATGAATAGTTTTAAAAACAGGAGAAACCTTACCTCTTATTCCACTATCACAAATCCATATGAGATCATATTTTGCAACTTCATATCCTGGCATCAAATTATTAATTTTAGGATTAATGCCAACCTTTTTGCCACCTAAAAATGCAAAAGTACAACAGTAAGATTTATATAATGCTAAAAATGCTATAATGATACATGATGGAGAAAGAAATACAATACTGCCATAGTTCACACTTTAAACATTTTTAATTTTTAAATATTTCCTATTATTCATAGACAATAAATCTATAAAATTTACTCATTCACAAAAGGAGAATTTTTCATTTGTCTTCGACAACCTAATGTGTTTTCTAATTCACAAATTCTTCCACTAGCACTAGGAACTGTTACTTAATAATTGTTCAGCCTAATGAGCTTATAGCACCATGTATATGTTGAATACCTGAAAACTGCTGAGCTCCATCACCACATATCAGTGTGTTAATATGCATGTTAATTAATTTGATTTAGCCATTCCACCATATATACATATGTTAAAACATTATACTATACCATATCATAATCGCATTTTATTTAGTGGTAGGGAATAAGTGAAAACCAACCAACCAACAAAACAAACAGACAGACAGAAAACCCCCACAGGACTCATTTTGAAGTTACATAGTTACAACAATACAGAGAACTGGGTGAGGTAGCACACGCCTATGATGCTAGCACTCAGGGAGGTGGATCTCTGAGTTCCAGGCCAGCCTGGTCTACAAAGCAAGTCCAGGACAGCCAAGGCTACACAGAGAAACCCTGTCTCACAAGGGAAAAAAATTAGAAAACAACAAATACTCATAACCTGATTATTGAATAGAATATTTTCATGTGTGCCATTTGGTAACCCAGATTTTTTTTCATAACTTTCCTTGAAGGAATAGAAATATCTTTCGCCCCACTTTAGAAAACACACTTAGCGCAAGCATGCTATCTAACTTTACTGAGTGTCTCATACCCTAATCTAGAGTTTGAGGCAAGATTACCGATATTTAAAACTACTAAAGCAAAATGGCCAACATAGACTTTGGTACTTACCTATAAATAATCTAGCATCAACATTTGGGTATTTTCCAAGCAGTTTCTTACACACATCTATGGCTGGATCATCATGATCTTGTACACAAAGGAGTATTTCATACTGGTCAAAAGAAGATATTTAACATTAATTAACCTATTATAAAACCAGCACTCACTGTTAGCATTTCTAGATCAATCAAAACTGAAAGACAAAGAAGTAATTGTGTGAATAAAGTTTAAAATTTACGAGGACTCCAAAGGGACACAGCTGCTTATGACAAGTGTTGCTTGGGTGGAGACAGCTCTCCAGGCCCAGGACTTGTCAGACAGCAGCAGGAAGAGCCTGGCAAGTGCCTGAGGTTGGCACCTGTCATTCTCAGACAGGCGCTTGTCCCACTGACAACCTGCATATCAAGTTTGTTCGTGACTTGCACTGAGCGTGCCCTCAAAGCTTACAGAGCGTGCAGGGTGTAAAGGCTACACTGAGAAACCAGGCCCACTCCCTCTTGTACGGGGACTGCCCGCAGTGCAGCACCGCTTCATGAAGCCACTATCAACCGCAAAGAACACCCCACAGCAGACAAAATGGCCTGATTTCCCAGGAATTAAACTTAGGTCTTCTGAAAAAGTCCTTAGATTTTTTTTTTTTTTTTAAGTTGGAAAGGCATTTCTGACCACTTAAATGGCCCTACCCAAACTCCCCTGTAACTTTTGAAGTAGTTAAATCACAGGGACAGACTCAAGCCACGGGAAAGCCCATTCTGTTTATTTCTATGCGTAAGTATAAAAAGCAAAAAGCAGAAACAAAATATTCATGATGCCTTCAGCATGCATCTTACCTCGCAAAAATACTGGCAGAAAAGAAATCTGTGGTTGAACACAAGGACTAAATTCAAGAAAGGTTTTGTCAGCAAGGCAGTTTATTCTTACTATTATTTTTAAAAATCTCTTAATCATATAGTCACCTGGCCTCAAAAGACCAGCTAAAAGTCTGAGAGAGCAAAGGGTGCCATTCCTACTACCTCGAAACTTCTCAGAGGGCTGAGTCTACACGCTGTCCTGCTTTCTCAAAACAGTAGGGAAAGACTGTCTTGATGATGACTGGAAAGGCTAGGTGACTTTTAAAGGGCAAAATAATAGTTCGCTTTCTTCCTATCTACTAAGCCGCTCGCTCAATCAGGAACACCCTAAAGAACTCCTTAACCGTTTTAGAATATTACTATTTGACAGGTATGAACAGCAAGGGGGAGAAAGTGGTTCTAAGCAGTATCATTCTCTAAGACACTGAGGGAAAAGGCTTAGTGTGGCTCTTCCCCAAGGAAGACAGAATTTCATAAAATGTAATAGTAAATTACACTCAATGGAAAGAAAGAAAGAGAAATCAGGTTGCACCAAAATCTTTAAATACAAAAAAGATTTTCATTGTGTGTGTGCTGGTGCCCATGGAGAGCATCGAGTCTGATTTTCTGGAGTTGCAGTTACAGGCCACTGTGAACTGCCTGATGCAGCTATTAGGAATTGAATTTAGGTCTTCTGCAAGAGCAGTCTGTTCTCTTTAACTGCTAAGCCGTCTCTCTAGTCCCATACAACATACAAAACGACTTCATTAGTCACCTTACAAATAAAATTCCTCCACAGTATCCAGGAACAAACACCTAAGATGGCTTCTTTCTTTCCTCTTTCTCTCTTTCTTTCTTTCTTCTTTCATTCTTTCCTTCTTTTAGAATTTGACGTATCACCTCTGTGTCTCCCTGGGTGCTAGGAATCTCTGAACTAAAATAGTCAAATCTCTCCAATTATAACTGGCAAAACACTAGACGTGATTAACATTTTTTCTAGCTAATACACAGAATAACTTTTTGGGTACTTTTTATATTCTAGAAGACTGGACATATATACACATTAAAAATAGAGTACATATTAAAAATATACTTTTAAGATATTTTTAGAAACACTGACTTTCAAGAGGAGCGCAGCACTCAGGGAGGCTGAGGCACATGGATCTCTACAAAGCGAGGCCAGGACAGCCGACGCTACACAAAGAAACTCTGTATTGAAAAACAAAAACTAAACTAAACTAAAAGAAACACTGACTTCCTAAATCTTCAAGAGATGGAACAGACGGTAAACTATTCTAACTGAACTGCTGATACAGACTGAAAGCTTGGAAGAAGGCAATCCATGGGACTGCAACCACTTTCACCTTCTCTTTTCAAACTGTAAAGTGTCTAAAGACCAAGAGTAAGGACAACAGCTAAAAAAAAAAAGCCTTCACATTTATCATACTTCACCCTTGGATATTTAAGACGTTAACACTTGAAATTGTGAGCTGGTCAGTGGTGGCGCACGCTTTTAATCCTAGTGCTAGGGAGGCAGAGGCAGGTGAATTGGTGTGAGTTCGAGGCCAGCCTGGTCTACATGAACAAGTTCCAGGACAGCTAGGCTACACAGAGAAATTCTTGTTTCGAAAAACCAAACCGACCAAATAAACAAACAAAAAATAAAGAAACAAAACCACTTGAAATTTCAGTTAATAATGAATGCTATCTTTATATTCATGAACAAATTTAGATGTATAAATAACTATTTAAAAGTGTAAGTGAGAGAAAGTCTCCTCATTGAGTCAGACCTGTAGACATTGGAAATGTAAACATTTTCTATAGTAAAGAGGACAAAATGCCACTCAAAACAAAATGCTGAGGGCTGGCCCTGGGAGCTGAAGCCAGGGCCTCAAACTCCCTCTGCACCAAAGGCCGTGGTTACATAGGCCCTTATCACCAAGCTACGCCCTAAGTCGTGAAATGTGCTTTAATATATTAATTAATTACATTGCATATTAGGCAAAAAAAATCCCCCCTCCAACCCCCACCATTTGCTTCATGGAGTCTACACTGGCCTCAAATTTCCTATGTACCAAAGACCAAGGGTTCAGCTTCTCTCTCCCCACCTCTACAGGCTGGTGGTGGATCACAGAGCTTCATGCATGCCACACAAGTACTCTACTGAGGTACACCCAGCCCTTCAAGTACAAACATTTTAAACTACTATTTATAAGGAATTGCTTTACATAGCAGGTTTTACAGAAAATGTTGTATTTGGATTACAACAGAGTATACATCCTATAGTGAAACGGACTTAGACCCCTAGTCCCTACACAGCTGCTGGCCCAGAGCAGGTAACAAGCTCATTTGTTAATTCATTTGTGTAACTTCTGAGAGAAAGAGCAAAGAAAAGAGAGTTGTTTGTTGTTGTTTTTTTTTTAAAGAAAATACCTCTGAATTCAGTGTTTTAAAAGGTAATTTTGAATAGTTGCTATATGTACTCAAGAACTAGAAGGTTTTGTGCCACATTTAACCACGTTAACGTTTTTAAAGTAAAATACTGTCAGAACAAAAACTTCCCTTAGATGCAGGGACTTTGTGGATTTCCCTGACCCTACTTCAGAAACTATACTATGAAAGAATAGGAACTGTCTCTGGCATATGCTGTTACTCACTACATACTGAAGATCATCAACACAGCTTCCTCTCCCACCAACTTAAATACACAAGGATGTGACATATAAAAAGAACTGCATGGAACTAGGTCTTTGAGCTTTAAAGATGGGATGACGGCAGCAAATGTGAGATTATGCTCCACCTCAAAACCATGTGGGCTTGTAAGGGAGAGGCTAAGATTTGTTCATAATCAACGAAGTATTCTTTCATTCACAAAAACAAACTTTCCTTTGCATTCACATATAGAATACAGGCTGGAAAAACTTCCAGCTTTCTTACTGCAAGCAAAGCTTACTTTCACTTTATGTATATAAAACATTAAGGCTTCTGCCTCATATACAGTGTTGAAATGCCCATCTCTCCCGGGCACAGGGCTATACTCACTTTGGGATAATCCAGTTCAAAGAATGTCTCCAAGTTGTTGATCAGGTTGGGGTCCACCCCTTTCAGGGGTTTCAGGAGAGAGACACCAGGGAGCTTGCTGTAGGGTTGTTTGTCTGTTGCCTTCTTGTTGAGGTGTAATCGGCTAAAACCCAAACACAACAGTGAGTTATTTCCAGAGGGTGTGCTGGTGCTCAGTCAGAAAAGAAAGCACTCTCTAGAACACTGATAAATCACTCAACTCTGAGGTAGGCTTTTCCTGTACTTTCCTTTTCTTTTGAAGCAGAGTTGGAGTTAAATGTCATAATAAAGGCTTAAGCACAAGGGTCAAGAGAAAGAGTGGTAGGCAGAACAAAGCAAGACATACCTAAAAACACTGCTCTGGGAACTTCAAGGGAGGGTGCTTTTGGTTTTGTTTTAAGACAGGGTCTTATATATTGTACAGCCAGGGGTACTCTTGAACCTTGAACTCCCTGCTACCACCTTTAAGTGTCTGGACTATAGGCAAGCACAACCATGCCCAGCTTATGAGATCAAACCTAGGAGTTCACGCACGCTGGGCAAACCCTCTACACACTAGCACCCCAGGGCTAAGATGAAAATTTCCAAAGCTGACACCTTTCTGAGAAGTGAAGGGAAGACAAACCAAACAAGCCTTCAGTTTACGAAAACTAGAAGGAAGCAGAGTGAATGTTGCAATGATCACCAGAGCATAGATGTACGCTGCGTGTCTATCATTTCTTGCCGTGCTTCTCAGTGCTTAGTAACCATGGGGTCAAGGAGCAGGCATCCGGTGGATGCACACTGAAGAAATGAAGAGCAGGCCTCTGGAGATGGCTTAGCTATGCAAGCATGAGGACGGAGTTCAGATCCCCTCATGTAAAAAGCTGGGCGTGGATTGTGTAATCCCAGTACTGGGATGTGAATACAGGAAGATACAGTTATCACCAGCAAACCAATCTAGTCAACTAGTGAGCTCCAGGATCAGTGAGGACTGCCTCTCTGGTAAGGTTGAGAATGATGGGACAGATGCCCAAAGTCAACCTCTGGCCTCTGCACATACAGGCACATTTATGTATATCACATACATACTCTCAGCCACCCACCACCACCTAAAGAATGACAGTATTTGTCTACACATGGCTGCTCTAGTCTCAAACTGCCAAGAAATAAGTAAAACCTTTATATGAATATGGAAGTGTAATGAGCACACTTTGGAATAAGGTAAATGGAATGTATAACAGCAAGAAGTCAGGCTAGCAGGCTAGAAAAGAGGGCTGAAGGAAAGGGGGAAAAAAAACTCAGATTAAAAAACAACATATATCGATATGCCAGCACCATCAGGTCACAGAGCAGCTGGCTCAGGTTTGCATCTGGCCCATGCCAAAAGTCTTACAGATCCTAATGAGGGACGCCCAGCCAACTGGAGAAGCGAGAACGTGCCCAGTTATTATCAGTCAGAAGAGAAACTATTCAACAGTGTGGTGGAATTGCTCTAAGCACAGCACAGGTTCATCTCATCAGCCAGTCTCCAGGCAGCAGAAAGTAGTGAGATTTGGGAACACTCATCAGTCTGCAAGGTGTCCCAGGACCCAGGTGTCTCCATGCTTTAACAGCTCTAGAATCAATGGTATCTTAGAACTGCTCTGGCCAGAGGCAGTCCTGCCGTGAGTGTAAAAACCAACTGAGGTCTTCTAGAACCAAAAGTCCAATTAGTGTCAGCATATACTCAATTCAAAGAACTGTACAAGCTCGGTGGCACACACCATTAATCCCAGCACTCAGGAGGCAGAGGCAGGCGGATCTCTGTGAGTTCGAGGCCAGACTGGTCTACAGAACAAGTCCAGCACAGCCAAGGCTACACAGAAAAACCTTGCCCCCAAGAGGAGAGGGTGGACGATGATGGCTGTGCTGCAAATACCACAAATGTGTGAATGACTTGGAAATGCACCAGTAACAGAAGCACCTACAGAGCAGTCAGCGGAGATTTGCTCCCTGCCGGCCGGCCAAGTGCTGCAGCAAACACCCGCTGTGTCACCCGAGGCCACACAGACATCTTTGTAAGGAAAACAAGGCAACACAAAACAAAAACCTACATACTGACACCAGAAAAATGGAAATCAACAGGTGTCAAGAGGAGCGGTGTTAATGTCTGATCTTCCACGGCTAATGCTAGGAAACCCTGACCCACCGGGGGCTTTACTGCTTTGCAATGACAAGAAATAGAGACATGGCTCTTGGAAAACTTAAAATGTGGTGACTTGACGTTACCACAACATTCAAGCTTGTGACTAGCAATTTAGTTTTCATTGTAGTTTGTCAAAATGCCAAACCATGGAAGACTGAAAAAGCTCAAGAATTATGTCTTTGTCACTGATAGTTTGGAAAATATAGATCTACAGGGTTGATCTACAGTGTTAAATAGAAGCAAAACCAGGATCTAACACTTAACAACCACAGACACACAAAAACATCACTTTCCCCAATTCTAACAAAATATTAGACCAGATAGATGTCTGCAGAAACCCATCTGGTGAAGGGCATCTAGATTGCGGGAGTAAAAAAGTTCACATTGCAGTTTACCTGCCTGGACTGTAACATGGTTGAAATCAAGAAAAATAGTGAGGATCTCATAAAGGACCCCCATCACTCCCACCCACGCCATCCAATCACATTTCCACAGCTTACCAATCTCACTTATTCTGACTTATCCTAGAGATGGACACAAGCCTGGCCTTGAACTCATGTTCCTTAACCTCTGAACAGTAGGGATTACCAGGCCTAAACCACCAGTCTGGCCCTTCAACAGATTTTGAAAAGGGATTTTTGCCAGGTCGTAGTGGCTCATGCCTTTAATTCCAGAAGGCAGGTGTCTGAGTTCTGGGCCAGCCTGATCTACAGAGTAGTTCCAGCCACAGCTACACAGAGAAACCCCTGTCTTGAAAAACAAAACAAAACAAAAAAAAAGGAAAGAGGTCCTTGGTCAATGCCAAGTGCAAAGCATGCTCCTATGTGGGCCGCGAACCACCCCCCATCGGAAAACACAGATATTTACATTACAATTCATAACAGTAACAAAATTACAGCTATGAGGTAGCAGGGAAATAATTTTATGGTTGCTAGGTCACAAAACATGAGGAACTGTATTAAAGGGTCACAGCATTAGGAAGCTGAGAACCACTGTCTGGTGTGTCATCAGCAGCCCAGAGGTCGGACAAGACAGAAGACTGCACGCAGAATTGGAAGAGAGAACGGGACACTGGATTGGAGGAAACTACCCAAAATTCATCAGAGAGAATAAAGGCCCTTTCCATGCTTCCCCCTCAAATCCACCCAGAAATCATGGAAAAAAATATGTGATGAACAAAATAGGAGAAGAAGGCCTAACACTAGCAACTTATTATTGGCCCATTTTCACTTATCAAAAGAACATGTTTTATTTTAACATTTTTCTGCTGCTACCATACTTTGACCATTTTAACTGCTCCCATTTCTTTCCCTGGTGTCCCTCCTTCTAGCCCTATCTGTCCCTACAGTCCCCCATTCTGCTCTCATGCCTTATTATTGTCATGTCTCATAAAGTTGGAATGACAGAAGAATTTCTGGTGATTAGATAAAAGCCAGCATCCTTCAGGTACTTGGGAAATGGTTCCCATCCCCCAAAGAAGCCATTCCCTTTGCCTCTGGAGAAGGGACATGTCTCAGCAGCTGCATATCAGAGCCCATGCTGGCCTCCAGGTTCCCTCAGTCTCAGCTCCCAAGTACTTGCTATACATCTCAAAGCTGGGTCCTTCTAGCTCCCAGGCTCCCTCCTTCCCTTCACTCTCTATAAAGTTAAAGTTCTCACTATATCCACCGTTCTCTCTGCTCTGTGAGCTTTTGCCTCTGGCCATGTCTGTCCAGTCTGCTTTCTTTCTCTGTGCTCCAGATGTTCTCTTACAGACTCGATAAAACCTGCCCCTAATAACGTGCCCTCCTGTGGGCAGTTTTCAGGGCACCCCTCACATCCATTATTGTTATTATTAAGCTTGATTCTGCATATGCAAAAAAGAAAAACCATGGTGTTTGTTTACCTAGGTGATGGTCTCTAGTTCTGCCCACTTTCCTGCAAATGACGTAATTCCGTGTTCTGTATGGCTGGATCAAATGTATGCCATATTTTCTTTATCCATTTATCTACTGGTAAATAACTAGTCAGACTCTGTAGCTTGGCTACTGCAAATATGCCTCAATAAATACAAGTTTGCAGGTGTATCTACTACCTGCTGATCCGGATGCCTTCTGGCATCTACCCACAGATAAAACAAATCATATGGTAGTTATTTTTAGTTTAAAGAACCCCAATTCTGATATAATCCAGTGATTCATGTCTACTGGTCCATTCAGTGTTAAGAAAGTGTCTCAAAAAAAAAAAAAATGTGACCGCCAATCACTTCATAGTAGTTCGCTGTATCTGGCTGTAGTTAAGTCAGCAGCAGCCGTCTCCTGAATACAGTGGTCTTGTAACTTTTAGATTTGGTCACAAGTTCAGGGTGGGTCCTACATTCTTCTTCCCCCTTTTATTAAGATGTCTTTAAGAATATTGACATCCCTGCTTTCTTTTTAGCTTTCTATAGTGGTGATGCTGTGCTGTTGTACAGACTAATTATGGCTTCTAGGCTTATGGATGAAGAGACTTGATAAGGGCCATATCTGAAATTCTCACAAAATTAAACCAAACCATACTACAGAACCTTAATAATTTCTTCTGCTGCCGTTTTTCTCTACTTGGCCTTTGGTATTTCTTTTCACATACCAAGAGATCAATGTGGAGTACACCCTCGAGTACGTAATCCCACTTTGGAGGACACTGTTTTCACTTTACGTAATCCAACTGACAAAGCCCTATGGTGTGAGGTACTTGAAACATTTATCAAAACCATAGAAGAATGCCCATGTACTCAAAAGCACACCAATTTAGCACTACGCTAGCAGCACTCCACACCTCTCTAGCATTTGTTTCTTGAACAACACACCCTGAGTCCCAGTGTACGTTAGACTGCCCTTCGTACTTGAGATGCAGACACATACCTGATCCACAGACACACTATCAACTGTCAAATGATGAGTAGTTTAACAGGGGGAACTAGACGAATTCTATACAACTCGGACATGCCAACAAAACTCTGTCTGCAGCTAGGACACAGTAACTTCAGCAATCACATCCAGAAACAACTCCTCAGACCGTGACCAGTCTGTCATAAACCAAATCCACACCTATAGTTTTGAAAATAGTGGAGGTAGACCATTTGCTCGGTGTCTCAAAAGTGGTCTCTCTGTAGGCAAGCAGCCTGGATTTACAACTACGGTATCTCAGTGACTTGCTTTCTGCTGGGATTTAAGGTGGCACCTTTTTCTTCCAGGCTTCTTACTGGGAATCCAGTTCTGCTAAACCACCGCTGCATACAGCTGATGTCCTTGACCTTTCTGATACCGCAGGCTTTTTTTTTCCCCCTATTGGTACTTAATGTAAAGTGACTCAAGGGATTTGCTAAGGTAAAACTCCCTGCAAACCTGTACCCTGGCCATTAAAGAACATGACCAGAAACCCCCCTGCATGTCCAATCCCCTTAGATCTGGCTTCTTTTGTTTCCTATCAAGTTAGCCTGAGGTTTGCCCACATTGATCATCTGTAACTTATTCATCTCGTTGCAGAATCTCTTCCGTTAATATCTACCTGCTGTTGACAGCCACTGCAGACAGCGCACTGTAGTCTCATCTCTTTTAACTTAACTGAGCGACAGAAACCCAAGTCTTCCCTCTTGGGTTGGGACTTCAACTTTTAGACAAAATAAAGAAACATGAATTGGATTTGCCCACCCCCCCCAAAAAAACAATCTGACAAAATCTAGGAAAGAAGAGCTACAGACTCTGAGCACTAGGTTAAGGAAGCCGGCAATTCACAAGACGGGGACAAAGGAGGAGAGCGCCCACAGCTGCTCTACTACTCCTTTGAGATCACTTCCTGGTACCTGCAGGACCGACCGGGAGACCAAGCACAGTATAGCTGATTCCTCTAAATGCAGGGGACAGAATTGAGTCTGGAAAAATACCCCGAACTCCAAAGAGTGAAATTCAAAATGTCTGCATCTTGTAAAAAACAGCCAGGCATGCAAATATTTAGGAAAAGACAATGAGCAGCAAAGCCAGGAAGCTGAATCCAGTCTGGAAATGTCCCCGGGACTAGAGCTTTCCTCCTGGAGTCTGAAGTTCTGCTTTACACTTCCTCTGTATTCTAAGACACACAGATTTCCCTTTCTCACCTCAGGCCGCATGTGTGTGCTTATCACAGTGGCTCCGAGTGCTTGGAAGAGGTGTTTCTCACCTTGTTCAAACTAGTGCTCTAACAGAGTACCAGCAAAGCTCAAACCGCCATGGAGGAGGGAAAGGGAGAGGGGTGTGCCAGGTGTTGCCTGAGTGTGCTCCACCCCCACCACTCCCACTACAGAAATAGAAACTGCACCTCAGCATGCATCCAGGCATGGGAAAGAAGCACAGGTCTATGTCTCTTCCCTATTGTAAATTCTGCTTCCATTTCACAGGCAAGGATAAAGAGGCAGCAAGAAACAATGATAAAATTAAAGGGCTAGGGTTATTTTTGCTTTAAGTTAGAACAACAAAGTACAGGACAGGGAAATGGAAAGCAGGGTAGGATATTCTAATCGTCCAGAAAGGGTAAAAAAAAAAAAAAAAAAAAGCAAAGGAAAGGAAAGCTGTGCAGTTTAAAATGCTAGCAGAAGGGAGCCCGGGAAAGGGAGATAGATGCAGCTGAGGAATGCACAGGGCTTGAGTGACTGTGAACCACGATGACGCCAGAGCTGGGCTCCGGGAACTAGTGGTGACAGCAACAAAACGTGCACAGTGCACATGCAAACAAGCAGGCATGCACAAACACACAAATAAAAACAACCCTGAAAGATTTTCTAAAAGCAACAGCAGACGCTGCCAAGAAGGCAGGTCAAAAATTAAATGCTCGCTCTATTAAGGATGCTCACGGGGACTTCCGAGGACTTTTAGCAGCAAGGAAGCATCAAATGCAGCCCAGAAATAGACAGATTTTTAACAGCAGATTAAACAGCTAAGTACCTGGAGCCAATGAGACGCCTCAGCAGGTAAAAGGCAATTATTGCCCACACTGACAGCCTGAGTTCAGACCCCAAGACTCAAAGAGCAGAAAGAACTCACCCTCACCCCTGAAAGTTTTCCTCTTACCTCCACATACTTAACATGGCATTCCCAAACACATGTGGCACTATTTTTACTATTTACTATTTTTCAAAAAATAAAATTTAAAAGGGGAGGAAAAAGTAAATAAATGGGAGGGAGGGCATGACCCTAGTGAAAATGTTGAGTTTCTCTAAAATCACAGAATTGAGAGAAAGGGCCCAAGAATGACTGGGTGGAACGGGAGGACCTTTTGGGGGTATTTTGTAATAATACCTGCATATAGAGATTAAGTACTGCCAAAGAGCTAGTCAGAGGGTAGAGAAGAAAAAGCCAATGACCTGATAGGATCCACAAGCCAAGAATTGGAGCAATCTGCCAAGAATGCGGTGCGACGGTGGAGACTTAGAAGGTGCAACAGGCAGCACTAAATACAGACACCAAGTACTGCCAGACGGAGATCTGAGACCATGAATGTGAAGCACTACTAACCCACATGGCCAGCCAATGCCCTCTGCAGGATCCTGAACAGGGAGAAGCTAAAGCCATTGGACAACTGAGCAGACTGACACATGACGCCAAGGGCAAACTGTGGGTTCTGAAATAAGTGAAGAAGTGAAGGAAGCCGGGAGGCGACAGGTGCAGGTCACACCTGCGGACAAACAGCCACCAGGGGCTGTACATCAGAATGGCCTGGGGAGCTGAAAAACTTCCACCAATTTAACTAGAACCTCCAGGGGTGAGGCCCAGGCAGCTGAGGTCTCCTAAGTCCTCTTCCCTCTCCCTGCAACTCCAAAGTGCAAAGTGGAGAAGCACAGACCTCAGAGACTGGGTTACTGTAAGGAGAGGAGGCAGGGGGTTGGAGCTTTTAGAAAGAGCAGCAGTTGTGAGACGGACAGATGTAGTCTGGAGGACAGTGCAAGTTCTGTGAGAATGGGAGGAGCACATCACCATTGTCACAGACATTCCCTAGCTATCATAGGGCTCACTTTAGTTCACTTCCGGGTTATTTTTAGGCTGCCTCTGGCAGTGTGCTGCTGAGTGATTTAGAAGCCTGGGCTGGTGGCAGGCTGCCAGGATTTCTAACTCAGAGCACTAGCCATGTGCCCTTGGGCAAGCTGTTTCTTTATGTTGGCATAAGAGTGTCTACTTGCAGGGTAGCTCCAGAAATACAGGCTCAAAAATAAAGCCAATGACAGCTAATATCAAACACAACTCAAACAAACACAGAAAAAAGAAACTAAAAGGAAAGGTCTAGTGCTGTAATTCAAGGGTGTTTTCTGCCATGTGCAATTACCACAGTTCAGAGACTTAAGTTTAAGAATGTCACATAGTGGAAGACAGAAAACCAGAAACGAAACAGATGGTATGATGAAAAAGGTGGTGGAGGTGGTGGGGTTGGGGTGGGGTGTGTGGGTGTGTGTGTGTGTGTGTGTGTGTGTGTGTGGTGTGTGTGTGTGCGCGTGTGCGCGCACGCGCACATGCGTGGATATACTTAGAGAAAGAACATGATTAAAACAGAGTAAGAGAAAATATGGTCTAAAGCACACCTAACACTCAGTTTAGATCACATCCAAGAGTCAAGCTAAGAGACACGTGCCTGAAATCCCAGAGCTCTGGAGTCTGTGGTGATGGGATCCCAAGGTCAAGGCCAGCCTGGGCTACACAGCAAGAACCAGAAACAAACGAACAAATGCAAGAGGAGGAGGGAGGAGGAGGAGGAGGAGGAGGAGGAGGAGGAGGAGGAGGAGGAGCCGCCAATATATAGGCTAGTGTAATGCTTAAGATGAAAGAACTATGTCAAATATTTAGGAAATACTTAAAAGTTTTAGGGGCATAGCTAGGGGGAGAGCATCGGCCTGTATGTGTGAGACTCCTGGCTTAATTCTGAGCACTGCAATAAACAAGTGTTTTATGGACATTCAAAAGAGTAAATAACAGATGGGGGGGATTGGGCGGGAATGAGGGAGCGGGATACAGCTGGGATACAGAGTTAATAAAATATAGCTAATAATAAAAATTTTAAAAGGATAAAAATAAAAAAGAGTAAATAACGACACAAACATGAGATTAAGAACCATTAAATGTAACCAATTATTATGAGTTAAGAATGGCCTGCTAGTGCTCTTCGGTTTCCTAGGTTTAAGCTGAGCTCTTTAAGATAGACAGGCTTTCCACCAGACAGAGGCTCCGACCCTGCGTGCCATCCTTCAAACCTGCCTCAGCTGTTGGTCCCCAAGCTGCAGGATGCCCCCTCTTTTGGCCTTGGTAGTTGAAGGTGTGAGACAGGCAGGATAATTTCTGCTCTGCAGCAGATACAGTACCCTGATCAGTAGGCAGCCCTGGGCTAACCTGACTTTGCAAAGGATCGAGGAAGAGCTGTGTGTGCCGTCTAGCAGAGCCCCGGAGCAGCAGCTACCTGCCAGCTCTCTACTCCATTTACACTGTGACGCCCTCTCTATGACCTCGTTTAACACCTAGAACACTAGAGCTGTAATTGGGATTTTAACAATATTCTTTGGTTTTTCCGAGACAGGGTTTCTGTGTGTAGCCCCTGGCTGACCTGGAACTCATTCTGTAGAACAAGTTGGCCACAAACTCCTAGGCCCGGCTGCCTCTGCCTTCAGAGTGCTGGGACCAAAGGCGTGTCCCACCGCCTCCTGGCTCTTTAATAATAGTCTTTATTCTAGTGAAGATCTCCCCTCTGAACAAATCTATCCATTCAATATTCAGAAATCGGCTTTTATCACAACTTCAGGAATACAGTGGGTACAAAGTGAATGATCTGTCCTATGGTTAGGCAGTAAGTTTGCTTTCACTTTTAAAAAGCAAACTTGAGTGGGCAACTTGGGGGAGCTATTAAATGCAGTAAACTTTCCCAAAAAATATGTAATTTTTCCAACTGGGAGCTAGTGTTACTCTCAAACAGTAACAAAGGCATTCAGGTTGTTGAGGCAAGGCCACCATCATGTAAGTCAAGGCCAGGAAGAGAGGTGCTCCCAGGACTGTGCACAAGGCTGGCCCTGCTTGCTAGAGAGTGAAGCTGAGGGCACCATGAGGATGCCAACCGAGACCAGCTTAAAATCCAAACATTACGAGCAACGAGCCATGGCGGGGGAGGCAGAAAGAGACATCCAGGAGTTCTGCTGGATGCTGCACGCTCTGACTGGACCCCCAAAGCCCTGTGACTGAGCGGGAAGGCTTCATGCGGGCCCCACCCTAACATCCTGGCCCCTAAAAGGGTTCCTGCGGCCTTCATAGTTTTTGTCATTGTTTCAGCCTTCCCATCTTTCAGGCTCACCCAGCAACAGTTCCAACTTGAAGGTTTTCCCCCACTTGCAACAGCGTTTGGGCTTAGCTGTGGCAGGATGGATGCCCAGATGGGAAGGAGCAGCCTCTGGGAGATGGTGGACCTAGCAGGGCTCAGCCCCTCCAGGGAGGCTGACAGCAGCCTTGGCAGTAATCTTAAAGAGGGTGAGGCACCAGGACTTTGCTTAAGGCTTCCGAGAGTCTGCAGGGGCAAAGGTCAATCACCTCGCCTCAGAGCTCCTGACTGTGTGCCTGTGTTTTGTTTGGTTTGGTTTTTTGTTTTGCTTTGTTTTTTTTGTTTTGTTTTGTTTTACAAGTTCTGCAGTGTGATTCCAATAAAGCAACTACTCCAATGGCAGGAATTTCTCTCCGGTGCTCCGCACCATGCTTGTTAATATTCCTCATCAAATTGAGATGAGGCTGTGGGATCAGCATGCCCATCACAATTATCCCCCATGATCAGCAGCCTCTATCATTGCCACATATAATTGGACTCTGGAAGGCTGTGGCTGTGTTTATGATCAGTATGGGTTGGGCTGTGACTCATGTGGGGCCATGGAGCACTTAATCATTTCAAGATGGGTATCTAATGGGCTGCAGCAGCAGCGTAGCCTAGCTTACCTCCTCAGTGCATTTGTAACGCTGCTAACACAAGGTTTCCCGTGAGAAAGAAATACCAGGGTTAACTAACTGTATAGGAGAGCACAGTCTCCACTGAAGTCACATTATCACAGAATACAGAGGAGTCATGTCACCACAGGAGGCCAGCAGGAGATCTCAGTAACAGACTCACAAACAAACAAAACCAACCGACCTCTAAACCTCTGGGGAGGCTACAATTAACTCTGGTCCACGGAAGACAGAGAATGGTTTGGCTGATAGCAACCAAAAAAAAAAAAAAAAGTTATAGGAGAAGGATCTTCAAGCTAACGTTCAATGCCACACAGCACCCTGAGCATACCAAGAAGGCAAAAGCCACCGGAAGTCATGAGCCAGCCCCTATTTGTACATGACTTCCATTCAAAGCAGTCCCTAGCCTTTACACTACTCTGTGTCTGGAAAACACTGTGGATGGAGAGAACAGGGACACTTTGTGAGATTTACATTTGTAAGCCAACCCTGGCTAGCCCTAGGCTCTGCATCCCCCAAAGGACAGAAATGAATGTAAAGATTATTTTTAGCAAGACAACTGGTCCCTTAGGAAAACCTTTTGAGGGAAAATTTAACACAGACTCTGATGTAAACAGATTGACATGAATCCATTCCTATTTGACCTGCAACTGGTTTAGACATAGTGAGAACAAGATTTCACTTGCTCCAATTTCATTAAAACCTCTCTACTAAAAGCATCCCAAATTCTGACCATTTGTCTAGAACCACAATTACTCCAGACTGAAATAATGTGTGTGTGTGTGTGTGTGTGTGTGTGTGTGTGTGTGTGTACACATCACCAGTATTGTTATTAGAGAAACTCAAAAGATCATTCATTCATTCAACAAGTAGTAATTTAATGCTCAGCAGATCCTGGAGATACAGTGGTAAATAAGTCAACATTTGTACCCTCAAAAACTTACAATGTATACAGAAAAGACAAAGTCAGTGCTGCCAAACCACAGAAAGATATGACAAGTGACACTTCAAACTTCTTGCAAAACTAAAGTCTAAACTGGATGAGTAAGAAGTAGCTATACAAAAAGGAAAGAAAAACAAAATGCTTTAAAGAAGGAGAGAAAAGAGGAGGAAAGGAAAGAAAAAAAGGATAGTGGTAATCCTGAAGACAGTACAAGAACATTCGGAGGAATGCCAGCAATCCACTGCTGCTGAAAAGGGACAGGGTCCTGGCCATGCTCCCAAGGAACTCTTGTGTTTGGTAAAGAAGTCTGAGTTTTAACATGAAGGCCGTGGAGAGTCATGATAAGATCTGAAGCACATGGCCCAGGATTTCCAAATGATGACTAGTTTACAATGCTAAAAATGAAGGGAGTTACGGTGATGGGCTCAGTCAACTGAGTGGGGAAACAGAGGACAGCCAGTCAAGACGGCCATTACTAAACGGTAAAGCTGCGTTATAATTTTTATTTTGCTCTTTAGAACCATCACTTCAGTCCCAGGACTAGGAAGGCAGAGGAAGGCAGATCTCTGAGTTTCAAACCAGCCTGGACTATAGAATGAGTTCCAGGACAGCCAGGGCTACACAGAGAAACCCTGCCTCTAAACAAACAAACAAACAAACAAATGATGGTGATGATAACAATAACAACAACAACAAAAAAGACGAACCAGCACATTATGCCTAATTCTGTATTTTTCTGGGCTCAAGTTCAAAGGGCTTAAAGGATAAAATGCCCCATTCCTGCTAAACAGTGTTTTGTGTAGACCAAAGTCTAAGGGCATCCTAGGAAAGAAGGTCTTGGCTTTTCAATCTATGAAATGAAAGAGAGAGAGGGTGGATTATATCACCTAAATGTGCCAAATGCTACTACTTAGGTTGAAACGCTGTTTTCTGTCAGGCAGTTCACCACAGTTATGCCATATAATGGAAACTCCATTCAAAAGCTATGCAGGCTGCTGAACAATGAACACCAGAAACACCGTGTTTACAGAAGCAGAATAAACTTGAAAAAAATCTTCAGGAAAAGGACTTCTGCTTTAGGGAGAGTTAGTAGTGACTACAGAAAGTATTTCCGGGTCTGGAGAGAACTGGCTGAACTGGGTATGGTGGTGCATGCCTTTCATCCTAGTATTGGGGAGGCAGAAAAAGGTGAATCTCTGGCCAGCCTGGTCTACAAATCAAGGTCCAGGACAGTCAGGGCAGTTACACAGAAACCCTGTCTCAAAAGGTAACTCCAGTTCCATGATCCAATGCCTTCTTCTGCCTTTGTGAGCACTGGTGATAGACACGGTGCACAGACACACACAGACAACACTCATACCCATAAAATCAAATAAACACATAAACATTCTTAAGTGGTATTTCCATGCCGGTCTGTCACTTTCAATCAATTAACCAAAAAGGAATACCCTATGCTGATCGTTAGAATCCATACACAGAGGAGAAAAGCGACCATTAGATGGAGAGGGGAGAAAGCAGATGAGAGCAGGGATGGATGGGAGATCTGTCAAAAGGATGGTGCCCACATGGCTCCAGGCGAAGAAAACAACTACTTTCAGATTTTGTGTGTCTCCTCAGTCCCCAACTAGGAAACCAAACTCACTGTGACAAAAGGAAAAACAAAATAACCCATAAAGACCACGTAGCCTGCACTGACTGCCGAGACTATAATCAGCTGCTATTTTTAGAAAATCAGAGATCTTGGGAATGAGACCCTTCCAGTGAGTATCTGCCATCTACAATAATACTATGAAATGACAGTGCCTCAGTTTGGTACTAAAGTTGAGGAGGAACAAAGTCGGTGGTAGAGATGAGCAAAGACAGATCCATACCATGGAAGATACCTGTTTCCATTTTATAGATAAGTACTCTTTTTTGGGGGGGGAGGCTCGCTTACGGGAACTGTGTGGTGAAACCAGAACAAACCACCTCACTGCACCAGAGCTTCGCAGTGTGTTAATCACAGGTTAGCTCCACTGTTTAAAGCTTTTATCTAACCCTAAGAAGATACAATAGAACAGATTAAGCAGGTGCCATTGATACATTGTATCCAATAATTTTTTTTAAAAAAGCAACTTTCCAAAATGCCTTCCATTTTGCATTGTTGGTGTTACTCCCGCATCTTAACAGTTGGGAGCCCACTCTGGTGGCTGACCTGACACCCAATACAGAGCTGAGTATTTAGAAACCTGACAACCAGCTGCAAGCACAGGTTTTCAGGTAGAGGGCACCAACATTTCCTTTATCTTTGCCTTACTTAAAAGGACAAGATACGGATAAAAACAAAACGTACACTGAGAAAACATATCCTTTTATTAAAATAAAGGTGATTCTGCACAGTGTTTTAACCAACATACTATTTCCATAGGTCTTTAACTTTGTTAAATGCTGAGCCTCAACCGCAATTTTACTTATACAGCTAGGAAAGGGCAAGCAAGAAACAAACCACCACCACCACCAAACCCAACTTTGTTCTCTGCTTGAAAACAATTCCCATCAAACCGGGAAGTACCTTATTTAGTTTTTTATTTTTGTTTTTTGTGAAACCATACATACATACATACAAAAAAAAAAAAAAAAAAAGGTATCAGTGGGACCAGATCACAAAACAAAGATACTTATCAAACAAACAACAACAAAAGGTATGGCTAACTCTCTACATACAAATTTATCTGCTGGTTATTTGCTCTTTTAGTTGTTGTTCTTGAGACAGGGTCTCACAGTATACCTTAGGCTAGCCTTCATGGCGGTTCCCCTGCCACAGCCTCCCCGCGTACTGAGGTTATAGGTGTGCCTCCAGGTAGCTACTTTGGGTATTTGTTTTATATTCACATCCATTTCAAAGACATATTTACAAGGCCTGTATTTAGCAAATGAAACCTGCTATAAATTATTTTTCCTTTGTTTGATTTGCACATCTCTTTCCAGGAATTATTATTATTACTATTTTGGGTGGCTGGTTGGTTTTGGTTGGTTGGTGTAACTCTGGCTGTTCTGGAACCCACTATGAAGACCACCAGGCTGGCCTTGAACCCACTGTGAAGAGCAAGCTTGCCTGTGTGCCACCATGCCCAGCCCCAGAACACGTCCTTAGCAGTATAAAAAGGGTGACACTGAGGCAAGAGATATGGCTCGGTGGGTAAAGGTGATTGCCATCACATCTGACAACCCGAGTTCAATCCCAGCCCTCATAGCAGAAGGAAAGAACTAAACCAACTCTTGCAGGTCACCGGTGAAAAAATTTAAAGGTAACGCCCCTGGAGTATTCAAAAATATTTACAAAGCCTTTTTACAGCCCTTCAACAAAGCTAAATGTTTGTAGTATGCTCAAAAATGTAAAATTATAACTGGGTTAGCGCCTTTAGTTCCAGCACCCTGGCAGAGGCAGGAGGATCTCTGTGTGTTCAACGTCAGCCTGGTTTACATAATGAATTCCGGGCCAGCCTGAGCTACCTAGTAAGACCCTATCATGGGGGGAAAGGGAAAGAGTAAGACTATTAAATTAGGGTTCTACATCTTATTGTATAGCAAAAAAATACTGAGGAAATCACAGTGTAACATGTAAAAAATTAAGAAATAATTCACAACAATAGAAGAAAACAGACTAACATACAGCTAACATATAGAATCATTGGGAATGCAGATGGTAAATGGAAACAGAAGACTTAATGTCCCAATTCGAGAGACGCGACACACTGTGGTGCGACAGATCCACACGGCGTCACATTAAACGAAACTTGGCGAGAGGCTGCAGGACAGGCAAGATTATGGCCGCACAGTTCATGACTAAACGGGACCAGCGTGTAAATATCTGAAAAGTTCCTCAGTGGAGCCAGTAACTAAATGGATGAAAACCAAAACAGGAGAAACAGAGCAGGGAAATACCATCACCCAGGACGGCCAGTGCTATCAATAGCTATCACATTGTTTATAAGGCAGCATTGTGTCAAAGATTCTGGTCCAGTACTTTCTCCCTCTGAAACGAGAACTAGGGAGGCCTTAGGTGTAAGAATTCATCACCGAGACTGGTAATGCATCTTGGCGATAAAGCATTTGGCCAACATGCAGAAGGGCCTGGGTTTGGTTCCCAGCACAGGGAAAAGAAATACAAATGTAATCATTACAGTGCTGCTTAATAAACTGGAATCAGCTGAACTGCGTATCAATAACAACAGATAAATATTAATAGCTCACAAGCTAAGATGCTACGCATCTACCTGAACCAGTGGAGAGAACGCACACATTTGTTGATATGAAAAAACAAAAGTCAGGGCACCTTGCCAGCAGCTCCTCCCTGCGAGCAGCAGCCTGGGGTGTCTGGTGCTTCATGCTTGCTTCAGCACCTACGACGGTGCCCTGTGCTGCTTCCCCAAACTGCCTATTAAGTGAGACTGTAGAGCAGGTTACAGACCAACAGTCATGGCATGGTCTCTTCTCTCCTCCTCCACCTGCCCTCTTCAGATAAAAGTGTAATTGGGGAGGCAGGCAAAAAAGATTAACAGAGTAATATTTTGGTATGTGTTATAACTGTCTTTTTCCTTTCTGTACTGTAACTATTGCTTATAAAGTAGCTATTGCTTTTCAAAGAGCCCATGTAGGTGAAATGAATACAGCTTAAAAACTCCAAATTCAGCAATGCCATACTGGGCGGGTATGTTTTCTTTCACTTTCAAAAAAAACTGTCTGCTTATCTTGTACAAGTGTCGTCTTTCTCGGGATCAGGAAATGGCGTACCAAATGGAGAAAACGCACATGTTTTCTATAAGGGAGAAAAAAAGCATCTAAAAGCAACTGGCTAATATCCTTCCCTGGTTTTCATTAACATGTATCCTATTCCATTCTATTCCTATTCTATTTGGTGGTTAATTCCCCCCCACCCCTTTCAGGTTAAAATGTCAAATAAGTTCATCTCTACACATTTATTTCATTTGTTTACATAGGCTTCATTTTAAAGACATTTAACTAGCCACTCACATCCTCTCTCTCCACCCCTTCACCTTGCTCTGTTTTATTCGTAAGCTTCATGGGGAATAACCTTGTTTGGATTTTTATCATGTTTCATCCTTCTAGAATGTAAGCTTCACGAGGGCAGGAGTTGTGTCCTGCTCTAACCTGTGTCCCCAGCCCAATACTAGGTGGTGTCTAGGCCTTAGGAGGCACTTGTCAAATGAAAAACTGTATATGGAAGACAGAGAAACGATACATAAGCCAAGAAAGAACGAATTGGAAAAAAGAAAGAAAGAAATCATACTAAAATGCCACCGTGACAGGACCGAGAGCTGTAACCCAGGCTTGGAGACGGGCGGTTTTCAAGGCGGCCAGTGGCTCCACACCTCTCTAAGCACACAGCTCTTCCAGGAAGGAAAAAATCCACAGTCTCGGGGTGGTGGTGAGCGGCTCCCGGAAGAGTGGAGAGGACCATCACCGTAACAGAGACGTGGCCGCGCGGAGGGAGGGGAAACCTCACAATACACTACACATCTTGGCCCAGACCGTCAGACCAGGCAGGCTCCCCTCCCTCCGCCAGCCACGGAGCAGGCTCCCTCCCCGGGGCTCCGCGGTCCTGCAGCCCCGGGGTCCGGGGCGACTCCTCCAGCGCTGTCCCTCCCCGGACCCCGCGCCGTACGCCCAGCGGAGACCGATGCGGGGACCGTTTGAGGACCAGCTTCCTCCGGCCGGAGCGCGCCGCCCTCCACCGCACACATGCCTGCCGGGCCAGCCGGCCCCCGAGGCCCCGACCCTCCAACTCACGTGTAGATGATGGACATGAAATGCATCAGCCACAGCACCACGAAGAGCACGAAGCCGAACAAGGCCATCCCCTCCTGGGCCAGGTCCAGCAGCGCCATCCCCCGGCCCGCTGGCCCGGCCCGGCCCGCTCCGGCCGCCGCGGACAGCGCTGCCGCGGGAGGAGGACGCGGGGGCCGCCGGGTGCGGGGCGCGGGCCGCGAGTGCGAGGTGGGAGAGGAAGGGCCGGCGGGGCGGCGGGCGTGTGGT
>NW_026591643.1:2979681-3037084 GCF_907164565.1 Psammomys obesus | reverse complement strand
GCCGCCCCCGCGCCCGCCGCCAACCGCCGCCCTGCGCCCCCCGCGCCGCCGCGGCCTCGCCGAGTCGCGGGAGCCGAGCCCTGGCTCACCTAAAGACCCGGAGCTGGGGGGCCCGCGCCTCCGCCGTCGCTCGAGACGGGGCGTCCTCCGAGGCGGCCGCTGTAACCCGGCTAAAACGTATCCGGGAGAGTGTTGGGAATGTAAACAGTTCCGGCAGGGCCGGGCGGACAACTGTCTCCTTCATAAATCTCGTCTTATTGGCTGGAGTGGTAGATTTTGGGCATAGTGGGTTAAATTACGTTGCACCTTTTAGAAAGACTGTTAATATGTCGCTAATACTAAAACGTTTAATTACGCGTGTGTACAACAGTGAAAATGGGGACCAAGGCTGGACACCGTGCGAGAAGCCTGTACGCAGCCCGTTTACCCCTGGGACTGAGGCAGGAGGGTTTTACCTTCATTTAATCACACAGGTTCCAGGCCAGGCTGGGCAAATTCAGTAAACCCCTGTGGTGGAAAAACGAAACAGTATTCTAATTTTAATCAGTCCTGGGAGAGGCTGGTAGTAAATGTTTCCATTTGTTCCTTTAGCCTGGATACATTTATATTGTTTACCATTGTTCTGTGTTTAAACTGTTTATTATTCAAGCTATTTTTAAAAAAATAATCCATGACCTCCCTCGAGGGACTTCGGAATTGAATTCAGTTTTGAAGTTGTTGCTATTGATTGTACTTAATAGTAATTGGGCGGTCTCAATTTATGATTGCCATGACAAACTACAAGAATTTAAGGTCTGCGATGTCCTTTGTCCTACCGGTGTAAAATCAGTGGGCATGAACTGCCTAGGAATTAATTTTCAGTTGTTGAGAGTTCCAGGCTGATCGGTACGGCAGGATGGAATCCATACATATAGAAATGATAACATAGGGTTTTAAGTGCTACACTTGTGGCCATTCAATTCCAAGACCCTCTTAAGGAATCCCCAACTCATTTTCAAGACTTCAAAAAGGACATCTTACAAATAAAACACTAGTCCAGGCTTCTTTTTCTTACAACGTGCTTCTTAGTCATCTACAACGCAATGCTGTGTGTTACAAGTACTCCCTTGGACTTGATCCACGACATGGATTTCTCAGTTTGAGCATTTTGTAGCATTTTTCATTTTTCCAAATCTTTCTTAGATCCTTCCAGTGGTTCCATAGACTATGGTGGGTAACACAGAAAGGCCAAAGAAAGTCGGCGTAATTGGATATAACCGAATCACTATGTGGCGATGCATCTTGATTATAAACTCAGTCTGTTCAGACCTGGCTTTCCAAGACAGCTCCAGCGCTGGAAAGATGGCTCAGGTTTAAGAGCACTTGCTCCACTTCGAAAGGGTCGGGGCAGGAGGTCCATGCAGTGCCCGCGGAGGACAGAAGAGGGCGTCTGATCCTCCAAAACTGTACTTGGAGATGCTTGTGAGCCGCCAAGTAGGTGCAGCAAAAAAGGTACTTTGGAAGGGCAGCCAGTGCCTGTAACTGTTGAGCCATCCCTCCTCCACCCCGAGGAAAATATCATCTTTAATGAAATTTCTTAAAGACACAAATCTAAGGAGTCAACATACGTCATGATTTCAACAACCATACTCTGAGAGTGACAAAGTAAAAAAGGGTACCAGTTTTCCTGCCAATTATTCTGTGTGACCCTGTGACGATAGATAGGTGAGGTACACTTGCCCCAAGCCGGGAAGTGCGCCGAGAGCGAGTGCTCACAATAAGTGTGGCTTCAGGTGGTAACAATGTGCTGCTTCCTTGGTTGTAACAACTGTATCACTCTCTTGTGAGATTCTGCCAGCAGAGAAGCCGTGGAGTGAGGGGTGTGCGGGAGTGAGGGCCGCGGGACTTGCAGGGTTTTCTGCCCAGTTTGGCTATGAACCTAAAACTACTCTGAAGTCCTTTAAAAGTGCTGGGCGCCACACATATATGCTACATAACGTATTGTATAATTTTTGTATTGAATATATTCAGAATGTTTTTATGAATTATGTAAATACATGTAACAGGAAATGCTGTAAGAGTCTGAACAAGATCAATGAGATCCAATAACTTTACACCTTGTAAGTACTAGAATATTTGTTCAATGCATTAATACACTATTCTGCATTGACAGAAGTCACTAGTAAATTTGCTCAGACTTCTTTGTTCTTAAGTTTTAAAAAGTATTTTTTAAAAAAGACATATTAATCATCGGACTTCCTCCTTCCTCTTAAAAAATTAAAAACCGAGTAAAGACATACGGGCCATTGAGATTCCGCTCAGTGTCAGACTAGCTGACTCTCAGGCCTCCGGTTTACTCTCAGCACCAACACAAAGGATTGATGTGTGGCTTTGCCTGCTCACAGCTGGAAGGCCAATCAGAAACCCATTCTGTGAGTAAACAGCACTATTCTCATTTCTTGTTTGTCCAAACATCGAAAGTTCCGAACTTTCAGCCAGGCATAGTGGCACATGCCAAGTCCAGGACAGACAGCCAAGGCTACATGGAGAAACTCTCTCTCTGTCTCTGTCTCTCTCTCTCTCTCTCACCCCTTTGTCAGCATTATTTTTTAAATATTTGGGATGGTGGGTACACACTTGTGACCCTTGCATTTGAGGCAGAGACAGGAACACATTCCGACCCCAGTCTCCAAACACCAACCCCAAATAATGATAACAGTAATTCAGCTCCTTAATGATACTATGTTAAGACAAGTATATTGTAAAATTTTATCCCTATAAAATCTTTCCAAATTTAAGTAAATTTGAAGTTTCAAAAGCAAGCTTAATTCCTGATGCTAGTTGACAAGAGGAATGATATTTTTTTTTTGTTCTAATTGGAATTAGAAAACCACTGTACTTAGGTACAGCTGTGGTGATTAGCATACCTTTGTTTTCCATAAAATACTTGATTTCTAAAGGCCTTTAGATCCTGGGATACCTGTATAACACTATAAAATATTTCCTTTCTAAAGGCCTTTAGATCCTGGATTACGTGTATAACACTGAATAGCCTTCAAACGATTCAAAGGTCACAAGTAAATTGTCTGCTCTGGCTTGGTCTTGTTGATAAACTGCAGGTCTGGTGCTCATTTATGCAGGTGTGGTTCAAGGGAGTGCCTACAGGTCACTAGAGTTCAAATTCTCTTTGGCTACTCTGCTCTTGACTAAATGCCTAGCTCTGATCTGCTTCATTATACTTCTTTTAAATTTTTTTTTATATTTGATTTTACAGTGTAGTTTGCTAATGCACAGCTTGCTAAGTCAAAACATTAATATGTATTCTTTACTGTTTAGTCATATGTTTCCTATTTCCTACAAGAAAACATCCCACAGATATTGTTGGTATTTTCCAAAATTAGTTTGAGCAGAAAACACTTTTTAAAAAGGTGTGTGAGAGCGGGTCACTGTTACACCTGCGATCCCAGCACTCAGGAGGCCGAGGCTGAGGCCGGTGGTTCTCTGTGAGTTTGAGGCCAGCCTGCTCTACAAAGCAAGCCCAGGACAGCCGAGGCTACACAGAGAAACCCTGTCTCAAAACAAAACAAAACAATAACAAAAACCCACACAGCAAGTGTACTTGTCTGTGTCAGTAGTCTCTGCCAAGGAAACGAGCCGATTATTAAAGTATAAAGGCAATTTTATTGGGTGCATCTCTCAGGTGGGTTCACCGGTCCCAAGAAACAGGGAAGGAAGTTGACGAGCAGGTGGGTGGGGCCAGAGAGAGAAACAGTGTCTCTCTGGAGTGTATAGTGAAGAGCCTCTCTCTGGGCGAGAGGAAGCCCAGACTCTGGGCTGGAAAGTTGAGGTAGGGACTGAGGGTCGCTGGCAGAACCTGGAGGCCAGGTTTGCTGTGCTGATTGTGTGGGGTCTGGATCCCAACAATCACAGCTTGTAGGGGACCAAGGCTGACTTCAAGCATTCTCTCGGCCACCTTTCAACCTTATTTAGTGTTTATGTCTGTATTAGTTAGTTAGTTAGTTAGTTAGTTAGTTAGTTAGTTAGTTAGTTAGTTAGTTAGTTAGTTAGTTAATTTGTGAGACAAGGTCTCTCATTGAACCTGAAGGTTACAATTTCAGATAGACTGACTGGCCAGTGAACCCAGGATCCTCCTGTGTTCAAAGCCCTGCTCACCCCCACCCAGGACTGGGCTTCTAATAAGACACCAAGTGCTGCTGCCAGATTATCACATCATTTGGGGGACCTGAATTTAGGTCCTCACAGCACTTCACCCACTGAGCCATCTCCCCAGCTCCTGGTCTTAAACTTCCGACCATCCTGCCGCAACCTTTGGAGGGCTAGGATCACAGCCATGTAATACCACACCTGACTCGGGAAAGAACTCGGGAAAGACCACGCAGGCTTGATGCTTCCACCTGCCACTGGCTCCCTGACGTGATTGTTTGAAATTCCTATTGAAGTAAATGATAAGGGAAAGGCCATGATGATTGAATTGCCAGTGCGCCTTAGCGTCTCTTCCAATATACTCTGCTACATTTCAGATGTTAAAATTAATATGTGCACGATAATGTTTAGCAAACTAAACAATACCAGACAGAAATCTGGTATTGCAAATGGCACTTTGAGGACTTGAACACCTATTATTTGACATTTAAATTAATTCAGCACTGTACTTACACAGTCATGTAAATAACACTAGCTTTTCAGCCTGACCAACCTGGGTCCAAACTCCGGCTCCTTCGCTTATCATGTTGGGTATGTAAGGCAGTTACTTCACTTAATCTTTTTGGTCTCTAATCATATATCCCATGACTGCTATAAAAACCAAGTTAATATTTTAAAATATCACCTGGCACCTAACTGCCATTTCCTATTTTATTACTTCGAAGAGTTACTAAGAACATAATTAAATTTTTTTTTTTAAGGGTCTCACTGCGTGCCCCTGGATAACCCGAAATGCACTAGGTAGACCTCAAACACACGGAAATCTGCCTGCCTTTGGCTCTCAAGTGCTCAAATTACAGGCCCATGCCATCATGCTTGGCCAAACAACTTTTTTTAAGGAGCAAAGACTATTGCGATAAACTCAACTTGAGTTTAAGCACTCCACCAATTAAGCACAAAGTACTTTGAAATATCAGACTGAGTTTGACTTCAGTTCATTTATTTGCCATGTGGCCCGAGAAAGTCAGTTGCCTCAACACTCTTTTCTGTAAAATAGGCTGTAGTGTATTATACACACACATACGTAAACATATGTGTACATGATAATAGGTCCAGGAATATTATATTCTATGAAAGTTTTATTTTCATTCTTTAATAGGGAAGGTTCATCCAATTATTCTCATTTTATCTAGATTAATGGCTTTTGCTTTTTTTTTTTTTTTTTTACTGTTTCTTCCTAAATAATTATAAATTGAAAAATTAGCTATAAAGCCAAGTATGGTTGGTGGTCAATGCCTTTAATCCTAGCATTCACGAAACAGAGGCAGGAGGATCTCCGTAAAGAAGATTAGTTACGCTTCCAGATACACAGCAAAAGCCTGTTTGTTGGTTGCTTGGTTGTTTGGTTGGTTTTGATGCAGGGTTTCTCTGCATGGCCTTGGATGACCTGGAACTCAGTCTCTCAGGCTGGCCTTGAACACAGAGATTTGCCTGCCTGCCTCCCAGTGCTGGGACTAAAGGCATGCATTACCCCCACCCAATTGAGAGCCTGTCTTAAAAACAAATAAATGAATGTAGTAGAATTTCAGCAGAACCATTGCATCTGGTATGCATTCTGGAGTGATGGAACCAAGCTTTGAAGTAGCTTTTTGTCAAGTGATCGTTATCTGAGGTTTTATGGAGTTGTTCTTTGGAAGGATTCTCAGAGCCATTGCATAACTTAGTCTTGAGTCAGGCCTGGCAGACCAGGAGTCTCTGGCTGAGAATTGCTTAGGTGATGGTTCTTTCAAGACAACCCCTAGATCAGATAAGTTTTGATATGTGGAAACTGACTTTCTAAAAGTGTGTTTTCTAACAGTAAAAAGAGCTTCCAGAAAGCTGTCGGCGTTCAGGCCTGTGAAGAGATTGACCCCTGCTGCTTGAGAAGCCGAAATTCATCCTGCAGTGGCTCTCTCTGATCAATGGGCGCTTGTAACCCAGAACACTTACAAACAAACAAATAAACACATAATCTGAAATGTTTGTTTGTTTGCTTAGGTCTCCCCAGACAGGGTCTCTCTGTGTAGCCCTGGCTGTTCCTGGAACTCACTCCGTAGACCAGGCTGGCCTCGAACTCACACAGAACTGTTTTCCTCTGCCTCCCGGATCAAAGCATGGCCACCGCTCCTGGCTAACTTTTTTGTTTTGTTTTTCGAGACAGTGTTTTTCTGTGTTACCACTCTGGAACTGTCCTGGAGCTCACTCTGTAGACTAGGCTGGCCTTAAACTCACAGAGATCTGTCTGCCTCTGCCTTCCAACTGCTGAAACTAAAGGCATGCACATTTAATTAGCCCGCTGGCTATTTTTTTTTTTTTAATTCTATAATTTTTCTTTAAATGTTTAGTAGAACCTACTAGTAATGCCATCTGCACTGGGCATCTTTTCCAGAGGACGTGGGCTCGGTTTTTAAAAGAGATTCATTGATTTCTACTTTCTGTGAATTCTTTTCTGCATGCATGCTTGTGTGTCACGTTCTCATCACCTGCTGAGGCAGAACAGGGCACCGATCTCCTGGAACCAGAGTTACAAACAATTGTGAGCAGATGTCGTGTTGGGGATTCAGACCCAGGACAAGTGGCTGAGGAGCCCATTTTACGAAAGCAGACCTGGCCTCCAGGTTCTCCCAGCATCCCTCAGTCCCTGCCTGTTACAGGACATGACTGGCTACCCTGCCCTCAACACTGAACTTTCCAGCCCAGGGGTGGGGCTCCCTCTCTCTCAAATGCCCTTCACTGTATAATCCAGACTTTTTGGTTCCCTCCTCTTTCTCTGCATTTCCTCCTCTGTCTCTCTCCTCAGAAAGCTTTCTCTCTGCCTCCTTCTCCACAGCCACTGTGAACTCACCCAAGAGCTACCACCAATAAATCTGCATTTATATTCTAATTTGGCTTGAATTGGCTCTTTTCACTGGTGGAGATAACCTGTCAGCAGGTGCTGGAGGTCAAACCTGGGTCCTCTTCGAAAGCAGCCAGTGCTCTGACACGAGGACAAACCAGCTTAAAATAGTCAAAATTGTTTTAAGGTGTTATTATGGATAAGGAATGAGGAGAAGGACTAACTCTTTATAACCTGGGGTTCGAATCCTCTGCCACACAGATCCATTACCCTCATCAAATCAACACTCTGTGCAGGCTTTAAAGCATAAGTAATAAGCTTGTGGAGCAGTTTTCTATTTCAACTGTCTGACTCTAAATTTTTAGAAATTTGTTTAATTTTATTGTATGGGTGTTTTGCCAGCCTGCACGTGTGTGCAGCCTGTGCACGAAGTAGCTACAGAGCCAGCTCTGTAGATCCGAGTCGCCTGGGACTGGAGTTACAGGCAGTTAGGTGCCAGGTGGGTGCTGGGAATTGAACCAGGGTCCTTTGGAAAAGCAACCAGTGCTGTTAACCACTGAGCCATCTCTAGTGGTCTACGGGGAGACAATATCATTCCCCACAGTAGTTAAACTTGTTATCTTACAAGTGAGACAGTTGAAAAGCATAGAAGTTAGATCCGGGGCCCTTGAAGGCGGGCTGTAAGTGGAGCATTAGGAAGAATCCACAGAGGGCAGGTTTGGACTGGCTGCTGTAGATGGCGGAGCTCTGTCAGGGAGGCCCAGAGGAGTTAAGTAATTCACCCAGGCTGCACTGTTAGTAAACAGATCCCAGTGCTGGTGATTTGCCTGTGTGAATGAGAGCGAAAGGTGTGTCTTGTTTTGGTGACTCACTTGGGAGTTGACTGGACTCCCCAGTCCTCATTGCTGGTGCGCTGGGCCAGCTTCTCAGATCTTAATGTGTGCATGGACCAGCCAGGCACTTGGCAAAATGCAAGCTGCAATTTAGTGAACCTGCAGTGGAGCCTGAGATTCTGAATTTTTAATAAGCACCCAGGCTATGCACACAACCTGCTGTACAGATCCTACTTGGAGAAGCAAGGCTCTGACCAGCTTTATTATCCACATCTAGATTACCAAGAAATTATTCCTAAGTGGTCTGTCCTCAGGTAACAAGGGTAATTTTACAGTGTGTTCACTTGCTTGCTTGCTTTTTCAAAGTTCTTAGTTGTGTTTGTCCATTCCTACTCATGTATTTCCATCCATCCATCCTCTCCTCTCCATCCCTCCTAGCACCTTAGCACTACAAAAATATATTCTCTTGCTCCCTCTCTTTTCTACCTTCCCTCTTTTCCTCCTCCTCCCTCCTTCCTTTTCCTTTGTCCTTTGAACTCAGGGCCTTTCACATGCTAAACAGATAAACATATGCTGCTCTGAGCTGCAACCCTAGCCCCTGAAATTTAATACTTTATGTTAACTTTGGATATTTTACTGGCTACTTGGCAGGTGTATTCTGTGGAAATCAGGCTGTGTTCTAGCAACACTGATGAGGAAAAGGATATTTTCACTAACATTTTGTATACTTTCATGTTACAGTATCTTTCCCAATCTTTTATAACTTTTATGAGAATATCTGGACCATGGCTTTGATTTACTCCTTTGTTTTTTGTTGTTTGTTTTTTTGTTTGTTTGTTTGTTTTTTGAGTCAGGGTTTCTCTGTGTAGTTCTGGCTTTCCTGGTACTCACTCTATACACCAGGCTAGCCTCAGAACTCATAGATCCGCCTCCGTCTACTTCTCAAGTGCTGGGATTAAAGATGTGTACCACCAAGCCCAGCTTCAGCCTGCTTTTTGTTTGGTTTGTTTTTTGAGGCAGGGTTTCTCTGTGTAACACCCCTGGATGTCCTGGACTCCCTTCGTAGACCAGGCTGACCTTGAACTCACAGGAATCTGTCTGCCTCTGCCTACAGAGTGCTGGTATTAAAGGTGTGGGCCATTGTCCTGGCTTCTCACCAGCCCAGTGACGGACCCACCCATAATGGGGCTGGGCTCTCTCTCCTCAGTCACTAATTAAGAAAATGCCCCACAGGCTTGCCTAGAGGCGGATCTCATGGAGGCATTTTCTCATTGAGGCTCCCTCCTCTCTGATGACCCTAGCTTGTGTCCAGTCGACATAAAACTAGCCAGCACCTCACTACTGTGCCATTGAGCACATCCAGCCTGATAAATTGATACTGTAGCACACAGGGTCCAACGCTGGGTCAGACCGTTGATGCCCCCTCAGCAGATTACACAGCACCTTCCAGCACTAGGAAAGACAGTCAACAGGAGGAGGTCTGAGCTTGATTTCTCCACGTGCTGCAATGAAAGTGTGGTTTCTTCAGCAATAGGCTCTCTCCGTCTACTTCTTGAGGGCAACAAAGAGCAATGGCGGTAGCTAGTGTTTTTGCAGATCCTCAGGGCCTCCACGGCAATGGCTTTGCAGCCTCGAACTCAAACATCTGTGAGTTCATTTGTTACCTCCCTAAGTACACGACGTTTGAGCTCAGGGCTGAATGAAATAGATTCAGCCATGCAAATGTGTAAGGAATGAGAGTTTAGTGTACAAAATCAAGCCAGTCAGACTTCCGGCTTGGGTGAGGGAGGGGCTCCAAAGATCCCCACCCAAGCCGGGAAGATGTTGGCTGTTGACAGTTGATAGAGGGTCTGGGCGTGGGGAGTTGTGAGCATTGTAGGTTGCCCAGGCACTGGTGGGTAGCCTCACGCACATAAGGGCAGGACATATTGGTCACACAAACAGCAAGAAAAAAGAGGGCATGAAGTTGGGAAGGGGGCATGCTGGTGGTCCAGAGGGAGATGGAGGAGGCTATGATGACATATGATGTGCATGTATAAATTCTCAAAGAACAAGAAAGAGATAGGAAATAAATTAACATTCTAAAGAAGGAATGGAAGAAAATCCTCAAGTTATGTTTGGCAATTCACAGAGTGGGGCTGTTATTAAACCACTAGCAGAAAAATGAGTGCGCAGCAGGTTCAAAAATTGTACATGTTTGTTGGATTTGTGATTGAGTCATTTCATGTTTGTGAAGGTGCCATTCTATACTCAACAAAACTATTCTGGAGGTTTTATTGAACATCTTCTTCTGGACTCCCACATGGGAGCACCCTAGAAGCTAAGCACATTCATTCATTCACTCATTCACTCATTCCACAAATACTTATTCAACACCTACTATGTCCTAAGTGCTGTTTCAAATGATGGGAGGGGGAAGCAGACTAACTTTCTGCCATCATAGAGTTTACACTTAGCAGACCAAGCATGCAGCACCAACTGGAGAACTACTGCCAGAGTCCTCACACAGAGGAGACAGGAAATGCGTGTGCTACGGTGACCAGCAGGGCTTCCTAAAGACACGCGTTTGAAGAGAATGCTGAATGAAGAGCAGCTCGGCCATGCAGATGTGTAAAGGTGTGTGTGCCGAGAGGCTACATGTCTCAAGTCCTTACAGAAGAGCACTTGATTGGCTATCAAGGTGATAGGCATAATTTTGGATTTTACTTAGAGCTTTGAAGCCACTGGAGTATGGGGTACATGTGATGACATGGGTTGACGTACATTTTAAAAAGCTCTCTGAGGGGCTGGTGATAGGACTCTGGGGTGGAAAGCCTTGGCTGCTCTTCCGGAGGACCCAGAGCACATGCATAGGACAGCTCTCTGGTCTGCAGTGACCCAGCTGTAGTGACAGCTGAAGCCTTTGGCGTCTCAGGGCACCTGCACTGTGCACACATGTTCATACACAGGCATTAACGACATCAAAAATAAAGTGAATCAAAGTAACTTAAAGGTAAAATCCTTTCCTTTAGCTGGGCGCAGTGGTGCACACCTGTGACCCCAGAACTCAGGGAGGCAGGGGCAGGAGGATCTCTGTGAGTTTGAGGTCAGCCAGGTCTACAAAGTGAGTCCAAGACAGCCAAGGATACACAGAGACACCCTGTTTTGAAACATCCCCCCCCCCAAAAAAAAAATTTCTTTCCTTTGGATTTGAACTTCTCGATTAGTTTCATGTCTCTTTCTTTCATTAACCAGAGGGCATTTTCAATGCTCTCTATTTAAAGGAAGTCTTTAGTCTTTATAAAACATTTTGTGTGTGTGTGTGTGCTGGAGGCTGGAGAGATTGCTCAGTAGTTAAGAGCACTTGCTACCCTTACAGAGGACCAGGGTTTGGGTCCCAGCACCCCACCATGACTTACAACTACCTGTAACAGCTGCAGCTCCAGCGGTGTCTGGAGCCCTCTTGTGGCCACTTCAGGCACCAGGCACAGTTGTACACATAAAATAAAAAGAAACAAAAAACTACGTTTTTTCTGAGCAAATACAAACAACTTTGAAGAAACCTTAGCACAAAGTAGTTTTTGACTTTTAAGTTCCCCACCCCCCAGAGCTTCTCCCATAGCTAATTTGATAAAAAAAAAAAAAAAAAAAAACCTCACAAAGTAAAACAAACAACAAAACCTTTAAAAAACCCTCCTCTTTACCAAATATGACCAAAGCCTTCTGATGAATAAATGGTGGCCTTTTTGGAGTTCACTTAATCACTTAATGTAACAATTAGTTGAATGACTTGAATATGATAATAAGCTCAGTTGGCATAAGCAGGCTCAGCATGAACACAGTTGATTTGGAAACGCACTTGGTGGAAGATGAACTGAGGAATTTGAAGATATTGATGATGCTGGTTAGTCTTCAGTGTCAGTTGAGTAGAGGTTGGCTAGGAAAGCATCTACTCTGAGAAAAGTTGTGTGCTCATGTATGTATAGTTTTGTAAGCACAGGGAAATTTTCTTGTTGGACATTCAGGAACTTGCTAGCTATGGCTGACCTGTGAGGAGGCTGACCAGAGCAGACTTTGGAGGGATAAGTTCTTCTCGCTCTACACTCTTTCTGTGTGCAAACATTTTATAGTGTGCATATGTACACACAGAGAGATTCTTCCTTAAAATAGTAGAGAGGCTGGGCAGATGGCATCTCTGATTTCTATATGATACAACCATTTTGGCTATGTATCCTCTTGGTTCTTTTCCTCTCTTGGTTTCTTGGTTCCTAGGTGCTCTCTTTGCCCCCTCTCTTTCCTCTTCCTCTCTCACTCCCCCTTCTCTCTCTCCTCTCATGCCCAGGTCTGTTTTGCAGGTCTGGCTCAATCTAGAAGCCCCGGATGCCCCAGGCCCCTCAACCACACCTTTGCAGCAGTCATGTCCTCATTTTTTTTTTTTTTTCATTCACTAACCACAACTGCTATTCACTTTTGTCAGGAAGCTGAAAAGGGTAAAGTCAGTAAAGAGGAAGACAAGGAGGTGAGAGACACAGGATGAGAGCACAGGCTACTTGCTTTGCTCCCGTTTGGACAAGGATGGTTGTCTTTCCCATGGCTTTATATGAGCTTATGAATTGCCTTCATTCTGCAGGAATTACTGTAAATCATATTTCTGTCAGTTTTAAACAAAGATCACCCAATTTTCAATTATTTCCTGTATATTTGTAACAGGCTAATTCTGGACTACAGGTTTTTAAATATTCAATATAAGAAAGGCTGAAAAGGAATAATTCTAAGTTTCATATAGACTCAGAGGCGACACCAGTGTTGAAACTATTGGAATGTCATACTTAACCTGAACACTAATTCCTAAAATACAACCTTTTAAAGAACTGAGAAAGAGGAAAGTAAGATGGCTTGGAGGGTAAAGGCACTTGGTGCCTCATGACCTGAATCTGATCCCCAGAACACAAGTGGTAGACGGAGAGAACTGACCCAGCAAGTAGCGCTCGCTCTGACCTCCACCCATAGGCTTTGTCCCAATAAGCAACCAAACAAAAAATAAAGCATATGTAGTAATTTTCTGTTGTTGTTAAAAAAGAGAACAAAAATTCTTAAAAGTTCTGAGGATTGCAAACTCTTGCAGGATATTTGATCACATTGTGAACTCTGCAATTGTGTCCTGGGAAAACTTGTTTCTAGTTGTGGTGTGGCTCAGCCCTAGCACACACCTTTCTCAAGGGTTTTCTGTAAACAGCAGTAAATAAAGTTAACTGTAGGTTAAGAGGGGGAGTGAGCCATCAATTGACAGGAAGCGAACATAGCAAAAAAACAGAGAATGAGAAGAAGTTCAGGGGGTGGATACACAGGAAGTAGAAAGGAGGGCCATTCAGTTTGAGGGAGGACAGTGTAGAGGGGAAGGGGATGTTTCCTTCTGGGAAGTCGGCTAAGTAGGAAGGTCAACTGTGCCTCTCTAAGCTACAGGCTTTCCCCAGCATCTGGCTCTTGAATCTTTATTGGTAATATCAAATGTTTGTGATTTTGTTTAAAAGCCACAGCAAACTTTGAGGAAATATGTTTGATTGGTTCCACAAATCCAGGACACATGCCTGTGAGTTAGCGTCCCTGCAAGGAGTCCATGGACAACAATTTTAAATACAGTTTGTTAATTAATTAATTAATGTGTGTTGAAATTAAAGGTGTTTGCCACCATGCCTTGCAAACACTGATTTTAAGAAAGGTACCTTTTTCTTTTCTTGTTTTTCTCATAAACAGAGTCTCATGTAGCTCATGCTACTTTCAAGCTCCTTATGTTTCCAAGGATGGCCTTGAACTTCTGATCCTCCTGCTCTGATCCACCTCTAGAGTGCTAGGATTATAGCATATATCACCACATGTGTGTGAGGGTTATCTGTAGACACCAGATCTCCTGGAGGCAGAATTACAGGCAGTTGTGAACCTGATGACATGGGTGCTGTAAGCCAAACTTGAGTCCTCTGGAAGAGCAACAAGTGCTCTTAACTGCTGAGCCATCTCTCTAGCTCCCTGTTCATTGTGCCCATTAGTATTAAAGCAAGCAAACAACCATTGAGGCACACCAACATTGAGATACGTCAGATGTGTCTAGGCCTTACTGCCTAGCATAACTGCAGCCATTTTGTTCTTAAGTCTTCATTTTGATCATAAGGTGAAAATTAAGTGCAGGTCCTTGGGCTCTGCCTGTCTGAGGACTTGAATAGCCTTTTACTTACAATTCAATACTTGTTGAATGTTCTGCTTGAATTAATGATATATGTTCTATTTAAATAAAACCATAATACCCTGTTACTTTCCTTTCTCCTGGACCAGAAAGTCCCCAAGCTTATATCCTAGCCAATCAGCCTAAAATGTTTTTCTAGCTACCTAACTATAGTGTACATGGAAATGCTTTGTTTAACTGGTCAAAATTATGTAATACTGTCCTCCCCTTATTTTCTACACCTGGTTACCTGGTTATGTTTTGTTTTGTTTGTTTGTTTTTTAATAAAAAAAAAAAAAACCTGCCTTAGAAACAGACCAGCATCATAGTCTGGCTCCAGAGCCCAGACTGTGTCCCTGACAGGTCAGTCTTTGTCCAGCATTCAACACATTTCTGTCAGTCTGAGTCTGGTGTTTGAGAGGTCGGTGTGCGGCTATTCCTGAACCCTTAACACAAAACAACAACAACAAAACCCTGGGCATGGTAGCAAAGCCTTTAATCCCAGCACGCTGGAGGCAGAGGCAGGAGGATCTCTGAGTTTGAGGCCAGCCTGGTCTATAGAATGAGTTCCAGGACAGCCAGGACATCATAGAGAAACTCCATCTCAAGCAAAACAAAAACAATTTAAAGGCTAGTCTCCTCCAAGTTTAAAAAAAATTATACAATTTCCAAAGTGTTAGTTTAGAAAAGTTTCTCCTCCCCTTGAGGGTTGGTCTATGGGTGGGAGTGTGATTCAAAGAAGGAAGTCTGTGTCCAATAGCTCAGTACCTGATGAGAAACTTCAGGAAGGTGAAAGGTCATGGTGACCCTGTTCTTGAGTACTCTTGAGGCCCATACTGAAGAAACAAGTTAAGCTCCCACCGACCCTAACCCACCCTTGTGAGAACAATTTAAGCAGCCGGGGAATCGGGTCAAAGCTCTTTAACAGCATGCACCCAGCTGCGATCGGGACATTTTCTAACAGCTTATATACACCTGAGGAGTTAACATTCCACGTAGCCTGACATCTTTACATTTCTTTTAGGTCCCGCCCCATGTTACACTTTGAGTAATTAAGAAGAGGAGGAGAGTGCCTGCCAGCCCGGCCATTTTGGCTAAGTGGGAGATCCACCTAACAAAGATACTGTCACAACCTCTTTTGAAGTTTACCAGTGTTGTTCTTTTCTAGGAACTACTGTCCAGGGATTACCCAGGTCATCCTGACCATCACACAGAATTATACTAATTCTCATAAAGGAACTATTACTTAATGGCTAACCAGAGCTTAACGAGTAGCTGGTACCTAGCCCTGTCCCCTTTGAGCTGCCTGTTAGAGGTAAGCAAGCTTTTGCTATGGGAATAGGGTCTAATTGTCAGCAATCTTAGTGAGCAAAACAAACATATTCTCAGCAAGCCTAAAATGTAATCGTGTTAGATTACAAACATTTCCCCAGAGTTTCTAATAAGCCTGTTAGTTGCTGCTTATTTTTCATCTGTATTAGAGGCAGCGCTTCTTCACCTACAGCTTGCTCTGTGCGCACTTGGTGCTGCCTAAGCGCCTTTACCGGCAAGTCCCGTATAACATCAACCTATTACGCTCAGTTCTTCCTTCCACCTTCGCAGATGCAAGAAAGCTCTCTTCAAAGTCTCTTAATCTTCATCCAGTCGGCTTCCTCGGGGCAGTCTTTCAGCCTGTTTTATGAATGGAAGATTTTGAGGGCCATAAAGAGTCTAGGCCTCAAGGAAAGGATGGTGTGAAGTTGATGTAAGTAGAACATGATGTAATCAGTAGAGGCTATCAGATGCCCTGGCTACAGTGGAAAGCCTGCGGCACAGAAGGGCTTTCCGGCAAGGTAACCGGTACAGCTTCTGAGTAGCAGACAAGAGACGGTGATGCCACGGATTTGGGAAGATGGCAGAGGTGCCAACGAGGTGACTCAATCTAAAACCATTTAGGATGCTTAGCCAAAAGCACAAATTGATCATACGTGGGAAGAGCCGGGGATGGCATCTGAGTTTCTGTATTGAGCAACTAGTGATGTCATCATTGTCCCCAATTGAAGCCACAGTTCCTGAGAGAGAGAGAGAGGGACACTTCCTACTTGTGAGGGCATCTGATCAATTCATAGACCTTGTCTGTGACAACTTTCTCCTGCTCACTCCCCGTAAGATGTACATAGCTCCTCCCTCCCCAGTTCAACTACCTCCTCACCACCAGAGAAAAATATGAGAACTAAGCCCAGCTGTCAAAGCCTCCATGCATACAATTGCTTATGCACATAAAATAAAAAATGAGTTACTAATTGTGTGAAGAAATTGAGAAAGATCATTATGGTACAGAGCTTAAAAGGCATGCATGTCGGATAGAGTTGGTCTATAATCAAGTTTTGCTTCTCAGGCTGGTATGGGAAATAAAGATCCTCACTCTGTAGTAAAGAATTCAAGAGACAGTGAACACAGGCAGTTTTGTTTGTTTAAAAATGTACCCTGCTTAAATTCTCTAGCCCCCGTGTTGAGACCTACTGTAGTTCCTAGCATAACTGTGGCTCCCCTATTAACACCTGCTGTGGCATTTAGCATGTAAGAAGCCCTTTTGCCTCCAAGTCTCTATTTTGATCATAAGGTGAAATTAAGTTCAAGTTCTCAGGCCTACATGCCTGAAACCAGGATACAATTCAGTAGTTCAATACTTGCTGCTCAGAATAACAATAGATGATAAATGCATGTTCTGCTTGAGTTAAAGACTGAAACATCTTGCTATGTTCCTTACTCCTAGAAAGCTGGAAAGCCCCAAGAGTTCCCCTACCCTAAATCCCAGCCAATCAGCTTAAAGTGCTTTGTCTAGCTCCCTAGATACAGCACAATACACTTGGAACAAAATTGATTATGTTTACCTAGTTAAAATGATGTAATGCTGCCCCCTTTACTTCCTACACCTGGCTACCTGGCTGTTACCTGGTTACAGGTTTTCATAAAAAAAAAAAAAAAAAAAAACTTGCCTTGGATACAGGCTGGTGTCATAGTCTGACTCCCAAGTCCAGATTCTGGCCCTGACAGGCCAGTTTTCATTCGGCGTTCATTAAACTTCCATTAATCTGAATCTGGTGCCCGTAGGGTCAGCTGCATCTATTCCTGAACCCATAAGAGAAACAGGGTTTCTTTGTGTATGCTGGTTGGCCTGGAACTCTCTCTGTAGACCAGTCTGGCTTCAATCTCACAGGCCTCTGCCTCCTGAGTGCTGGGATTACAGACGTGCACCCCTAACACCTACATGAAGCAGCTTTTAATATACCATTCCACAAAAAGGGACACCAGCATGTAGAAAAGACAAAAGAGCTGGTGTGCTGACGGGGCACAAGACAGGAGTTTAGAATCTGCCCAGGAGAAATTTCTGTCCTTTTCTGAAACAGCACAGGCTGGGACTTCAGCTCTTCCCAAACTAGCAAAGCACTCTTCTAAATGCCTCATCATCTTAGCTTAGAACCCAAAGCCTTATCTAATGAATAACTTGGTTCTTGAGGCTGCTCCCCTTTCTGATAGGGGGCCCCATCACACAGCTGATGGCAGGCACTACGCCAATCCTCAGAGTTTTAAGACAAGCAGGCACCAACCACTGACTAGGCCTGGCATCTCCTGCTCATCTGTAACTCTGATGAACTTTAAGCATCCCTCATATAGGAAACAGGCCCTATCATTTATTTCTTTTACTGGTGAGATTGTTTGGTAGGTAAAAGCTCGCTGCACAAATAGGAGAACCTGAGTTTGAAACCCCAGAACCCACAAAGAGCCAGGACCAGTAGAGAACATCTGTAATCCCAGTGCTCCTGTGGAGAGGTGGGGGTGGGGACAAGGGGATCCCTGACTGCTTGTGGGCCAGTTGCCTGGTTACACAGCAATAAACTACAAGAGAGTCTGTCAGAGTAACTTTTATTCGCTTGTTTCAGTTGTCTGTCAGGCATACCGCCTCCATCTGCTCCCCCAGGCCTAGTCCTGGAAGCTTCTGGCCTCCATAAAATCAAATCTAGGCCTAGAATGTTTTCAGCCTCTGAGAATTACCCTTTCTTGTTCTTTCTGAGCTCATAGCTAGCTGGTTCAACTCAGCTGTTCTAGCTCAAACTCCTGCCTCAACTGATTTATTCAATCTGGTTTCTTAGCTCCTGAATTGCTCTGCTTGGCTTCAAACTAACTCCAGCAATTTGCTCTGATCTCCTGGCTCCTTCTCATTCTCTGTCTTATTTAGTCTTCACTTACAACCTCTCTCTATTACTGTCGTGATAAAACTGCCTCCTCTCTCTCTTGCTCCTTAAGGAGTTTCCCTTTCCTCTCCCTTCTCATGAGTGTTGGGCATATCCTATTCAGTAAAATCTTTCTCAGTTGTCACTTTTCAGCCACTCAATTAGAAATAACTTTCAAACATGGCTGCTTCCTTCTACAAACTAACTTTACCTTCGTTGTTTGGGATTAAAGGTGTGTACCAGCATGCCTGGACCTAAGCTTTTCTTTACCTGAAACTTGCTCTATACCAGGCTAGCTTTGAACTCAGATCTGCTTGCCTCTGTCTCATGGATTAAAGGTGTGTTTGTCAATGCAGCCACTTCTGATGAGAACTGATAGACTAAAATCAGAAAGAAGGAGAGGAGGACCTCCCCTATCAGTGAACTTGGGGAGGAGCATGCATGTAGAAAGGGGGGGAGGGTGGGACCGGGAGGGGAGGAGGGAGGGACTTATGGGGGATACAAAATGAATAAAGTGTAATTAATAAAAGTTAAATAAAAATTTTTTTAAAAAAAGGTGTGTTTGTATTCCAGCCAGATCACACAGACCTAGAAGGTCTTTGGATGTGATCTGTTGCCAGAGCAGCCATGTTCTGAATGAAAGTTCCTCTACAAGAATCTATCTTCATCACAGCACTCAGAAGACAGAGGCAGGAGGATCTGTGAGTTTGAGGCCAGCCTGGTCTACAGAGGGAGTTCCAGCTAGGACTACATCAAGAGACCCTGTCTAAGAAAAACAAAAACAAAGAACCATGTCTAGCATATAGTAATCACTCAATATACATTTTGTGTTGCTTCCGTAAAGCTCTATGAAGAGGGGATTTTTTTTCTTTTCTTTTCCCTTGATGTTAGAAATAGTGCCTGACAAAGATCATATAATAAATATTGAACAAATGAAAACCTTGAGGACAGAACACTAGTTGTTCTTTCAACAGAAAGACTTTTCTATTCCCATAGTTACAGAATCTAAACTGTATCTGGGCATCTCACCACCTGCATTGTCTTCTGGCTTCTCTTACAGCTAGTTTGGTCACTGAGGCCTGAACTGAAATGTTTATGGGACTTCCCTAAAGGCGCTGTTTGGAAGTGCCTTTCCTTTTCTCCTTTTCCTGGTCTGAATTTGCAGTTGTCATCTTGTAGTAAAAGAACGTTGTGGGTTGGTACAGAGGCTCTGAGATGGAGACAAACAGTAGGCTAAAGCCCTTTGTCCCCAGGTCAGTCCAGGACCTTCTCCTTCTAGACTTCAAATGAGTGAAAGGAACACATTTCTGTAGTTAGAATCATTGCTGTTTTAAGACTTCTGGTTAAATGCTGTCCAATTAGTCTAACCCATGCATTTCAAATTTAAACTGTAGCTATAAAGCCAATTATTCAATGTCTGAGACTTATAAAACAATCATTAATAGTATTTTAGTGAAAGGTAGGTGATCAAAAATGGAAAGGACAGGAATAAAGAGAGTTCTCCTAACAACTAGGAGTCACTCTTTTTAGACCAATTTTAAAAGGGGAGTATTGAAGAGTTTAAGTTAGCCTGAGTGACTCCATTTTTAAATGAAGAGACATCTTGAACGGGAGCTGAATTCAGGTACCAGGAAATATCATAGAATATGGACCTGGCAGAAAACAAAGTTAGCTCTCCAAGCAACAGGCTCCAGGAAATATCACAGAATAAATATTCAGTAAAAAATAGAGACAATCTCCCTGGCAATTGTGATTATGTAAATGGTCACCTCTCCCCTATGGCTTTTACCCAATTCTGTAACATCAAGGCATGCAGCGCCCTGCTTGCAGTCTTTCCCTTTAAAAACCCTGCTCACTCAGGGCTCAGGGTCCCACTTCTCTACTGCTGTGTCACTGAGACTTGGGTCCTGTGTTCAATCGCTCTCGTAATAAAGTTCTCTTGTTCTTGCATCGAGTCATCTCCTGGTGGTCTCTGAGGGTCCCATGATCCTGGTATTACAGTATGACTTGACACACTGAAAGAGGAAAGCATTTTGGGGGCTGAGGATGTAGCTCAACAGTAGAACATTTGCCTTGAAAGACCCCAGCCTCACACTAAGTTAAACATAGCTAATGCCATTTTGTGAGACACCACTGTTTTGTAAAACTCTGAAGGCCAGATGAGAAACTGGAAAATTACTGAAAAATCCTAGCTGTGTCACCCACTTGGGATATCTGTGGTCAGGCTGCCCCAGTCATACTAAAAACAGTTTGTGTTAATCACTCTCATAGATATCTGTGAGACTGTTTCAGCTAAGATAGGGAAAAACAAAATAACAGGTGGCGGGCCACGTCAAGGGGTCATCCTACCCCCCTTGACCACCCAGTTCCTGGAATCTTGGTGCCCCTGCCAAACTTTGACGCAAATTGTGGTCTCGTGTAAACGTACCAATCAGCCCCCTGTAACCATGCCCTCTCGTTTCTGTACCAGTGCTTCTGCCTCTAAAACCCTATAAAAACCCCAGCTTCCCATCTAGGGGGCGCGCAGGGTTCTCCCGAGTGACCTTGCTGCCCGAGTACTCGTGAATCAAAATAAAAGCCTCTTGCTGTTTGCATCCGAATGGACTCGTTGATCCTTGGGAGGGGGTCTCTCTGACGGAAGATACCCTCCGGGGATCTTTCAGCCTAGCGTGCACAAAGCCCTGGTTTCAATCCTACTACTGAAAAAGGTGAGTGTGGGGGAAAGGGTTAGTATTTGAAGTCAAATATATCCAAAATGCCATTGTATTCGGTGAAATGAGTCTACAGAGACCAGTTCTACCCCTTGGGACTTGAACATGGATCACATAGCTTGTCTATAACAAAAAAAATAAGAAAACTATGTAAACTGAACCACTACAGTTGATAAACTTTCCCCACATACTGAATTCATTTAAACATCGCATTTGGATGTGTGGGTACTGAGAAATTTTACAGAAAAAAAAAACAAAACTAAGACCAAAAATGGGGCTGCTACTATTTGACTGGCTTGCTCTCAGGCGGCTGGCCAAATACATGAGAGACAAGATTTAAACCTGCCTGTTTGGCTCCTTCTCCTCCTGGTAGTGCTAATCTTCAGCAACTGCCTAAGGACATTCTCAAAGGCCTCCAGAGCTGTTCCTGCCACATGACTAAAGGCAGTCAGTGTTTTACTCCCTTTGTCCTGGCTTGCCCTGACCTGTTGTTTCCTGGCACTTGGGAAATAACTTGATTTAAGTCAATTCCCACTATGATTCTTGTTGTCAAACTACTGGATCCCTTTCACATGGTGACAGTGACCTCTAAGTCTTTTCTCAACTGTTCTGACTGGCTTGAGCCTGCTTTTCCAGTGCCAGTAAAACAGAGGTGACTCAAATTGAGATTACAAACCTCTCACCCAATAGGAGGAGAGAGTGGATGGCCTTCTTGGCTACACCCCATTTTTCTTCTTCCCAGAGCTTTTCTTGCTTGGTCAGACGACTTTCAGCCTGTTCCACACCCTGTGCCCTCTGTCTCAATGATGCATCCTACTGCCCAAAGCAGGAACATCTGACTCACAAAGAACACCTCTCCCACAGAAAGGACACCCCCCAGCCTCCTTTTCGCAACCTTTACTGTGAAACTTTGCCTCTCTCCATTCCCTCTTCTGGGCCCCATCACCTCTTCTTGAGATGATCGCCGCTTTTCCTCGTCATCTAGAGAGGAACTGCTGGCACTAGAGCACTGGCAGATTGGGTACCTGTTGCGATATTGCCCCCTTTTCATGTTTATGGAGGTGTAACCTACACACAGGAAAATGCTCAAATGGCTTGATATCTTTCAAAAGTGTACCCAGAACATTTCCAGCCTCTCAGAAATCTCCCTCATGCCCCCATTGATTCATACCAGCCCACAAGGTAACTATTTTTCTGATTTCTGTCAACAAAGATTAGATTTGCCTATTTGAGGAATATACATAGTGTATATATATGTATATAGTAAAATTATATATAGTAAAATTAATCTTTTCATTTATCCTTTTGATTTCTGTCAATATAGATTAGATTTGGCTATTTGAAGAATATACATAGTGTATGTATAATAAAATTAATAATCTTTTCATTCCTTTAACCTTTTATAATTTACTATTATTTTTACGTTCTTTGGTATTTTGCCTGCATGTATGTCTGTGTGAGGGTGTTAGATTCCCCTGGAACTAGAGTTACAGACAGGTATGAGCTGCCATTCGGGTGCCTGGGAATGGAATCAGGGTCCATAGAAGGCAGCCACTGCTCTTAACCACTAACCCATCTCTCTGATCCCTCTTCATTCCTTTGGTCCAGCGTGAGGATAAGATCCAGAGCCCTGCGCATGACAGGCAACTCTCTCACCGAGCTACACCCCAGATCCAAAAGATCCTCTTTTGCATGTAACCTTTTTTGTTGCTTGTTTGTCTGTTGAAACAGGATCTCATTGTGTAGACATAAGTGGCCTGCACCTTACTCTATGGACCAGGCTGGCCTTGAACTCCTAGAGATCTGCCTGCCTCAGCACCCAGAGTGCTCCGGTTAAAGGTGTCTTCTTCAGATAATTCCTGTTATGCATGCAGGCAATTCAGCTGGCCTGCCCTCAGGAGCCTTTAGGGTACTGACAGTGTCCTATGTCTTCACCTGCACCAGGTGTGAGAGATATAACCCGCCAACCCCTCTGTCTCCCTGGGGCACCCTCTCCCTCTCCTCCCAGCCTCCCCCTTTTCTCTCTTCCCCCCTTCTACAAAGAAATTTTATACCATACATGTTGCATGGCTCCATATCTTTATATATCACCACACTGGTGCAGAGATGGGTGGGGCTCTCCTGGTCACACCGGGATCCCTTATGCCCGCCATGCTGCCCCGCACAAACTTGCCTTCTGTTCCGCTGATCACTAAGTGCCCCATCCAGCATTGATTAGTAGGTTTTCCCTTCCTGGTCAGCGGAAACAGCAGTGGCGGGCTGGCTCCCTTCCCAGCATGTTTGTCCCTGTCTGTCTGTCTTTCACTCAGAATGCTGGTATCGGGTGAAACCATGCCACCTGGGTGTCTGCCCTAAGGTCCCTCGCAAGCTCGGGATGACCTGCTTGACTGGCCAGTAACTCTAGTCCCTAGCGCCTCCTGAAAACGCTGGGACACCATGGGTTGGGTTTGTGGCTTCTTTTTCACCCACGGGAACTGCTTACCCAACTCAGACCTTCAAGCTTTTTGGACATACCTAGCTTCTAAATTGTCTCACGACATCATCCAAGATGTCAGGGGAACATTAAAACTTCCCTACGCATTTTTTCTCACTCCAAAGCTTGGTTTTACTCTGCCTAGTTGCTTGCCCATGCTCTTCTCACGTGTAATTCCTTCTGTCTGCCACGCCTGCAACAGATTTCCTCTCTCTCCTCCTGGTACCACAAACCAGGACCTTATTTCCAAACCACTGTTATTGTCATCTGCTCCGGCGCACAATCCGCTCACAATTGACTGATTACACCAGCCCATCTGCTATTATTACTGTGAGGTAAGCAATCACCTGCTGTGTGCTGCCTGGCCTCATGTCCAAGAACCCCAGCAAGTTCAAGGACGGTTTTAAAGTTGCTCTTGCCTCCGCCTCATCCACTGAGGGTTTTCCATTCACACCAATGCCTTGAGGCCGAGCCATGCACAGACACTTTTGAACCACTGCAGCATGCCAGGAGACCACCGCCCCGGCCGCACACAACACCTGACTAGCTGCCATGTTGATTCTGGGATAGAGAGGGTGGAGCCATGGCTTCACCGCCATCTAAACCAACGGCAATCAAGGGCAGTCACGTGATTGGCAGCCATCTCTGTTAGGGAAAAGTCATGGTTTTACCATTGCCAGCCGTTTTCAATACCTCCTTTATGTCCGGTTTTCAGAGATGCAGTCTCTTGGAGACCCTGAAGAGTCACCACGCCCCTTCCTACTTCCACCCTAAAGCTGCTGGTCTCTGTCCTCTCCTGCAGCTGGGGTCCTGTTACCAGAGTTCAGCCTTCTTCCTTGCCTTCTGGCTTCTACAAAAATTGCTGGTACCAAATGCTGACTCTTCTTGGGCTTAGCCAGGCTTAACCGATTAACAAACTGCTAAATGCTTGTATCTGCCCCTGGTCCCCTCAGTCCGGGGACTCCCTGAACACTTAGGCTGCAGAAATGGTTAGTTCACGTTCTCTCCCACTGGATAAACCTCTGACCTCTACACCAAAATCCGACCTAAGGCTGCATTATTCAGTAACACCAAGAGGTTGATTTAAAAAAAATAATAATAATTCCCTATTTCTCTTTTCTCAAAGTCCTGTCTGTTTCTCTACCATGTTATGTTATGTTACGTTACGTTACGTTACGTTATGTTACGTTCACAGAGGGTCAAAACTATCAAAAATTGTTCTAATATGTGCATCTTCATCCTTATACTTTATTGTAATTCCAACTTCTTAATCATAACTATTTTAGACTAAGAAAGCAACAAGTCTCATGTTAAATTGGTATAGATTTCTACAATGTAATGTATATTGTATCTTGGTTCAAAATGTTCTTTATATGATGATAAACTTTTAAGGTTTTAAAGGTAAAAAGTTCCCATTTTCTTTAGGGACTGTGTTTGTGGATTAAAAGCTCTATTTCAATGATAAAAGAGCTCCAATTCAGAATTATTCTTTCTAAGGCTCCAACTTGACAGGGATAGAACCTTAAGTCCTTGTCTTTAATTGATGATTAACAAAAGCAAGTTCGTAGATCATCTTGCAGATGATGGAGTCCTCTAACGTGTCCAAAAATATATTTATAGTCCTACAGATACAGACATGGCCTCACTGCCACCTTAACTACACAGCTGAGGCCAGCCCTGAGCCCCCACAGGAGCTGGTAAAGATGCTGTTTAAAGTCTAAAGCCTGAGAGGAGGTGGCCAAGTCTTCCCGGCAGGCTCAGCTACAGCAAAAACTATGCTCCAGGCCTTGGATGCTGCCCTGAGGCTGTTATATAAGAGGACAATAAGGTCTGTGATGCCCCTTCCTGGAGGTGTCCAGCCTAAGTCTACTCTGCCAGGGACCTGTTTCAAATGCAACCAGTAGGAGACTGTTCCTGCAGCTGCCTCCACAGGCCATGGAACTGGCCTCTGGAAGTCAAAATGCTCCCAACCAGGCTTGTCCTCTGCCCAGTCAGGGAGGCTCAGCCAGTACAAGCTCTGCAGATACTTCCAGCCTTCTAGCTCCTTGGCCTGGCATAGAACAGATAGCTCTTAGAGTCACTGGCCTCCCCCACCCTCCCCTAGCCTAGGGTAACGCTGCAGGTCTGTTCTAACCTCACGCTTGGGTCCCACCACACTGCCAACCTCTGCTTTGGGAGGGCTTCAGCTGCCTTCTCAGGTGTCCCTATGTGCAGGGGACCAGACCTTAGGCCTCACTCCTAGGGCTGTTACTGTCAGGTCTAGACATAGTCTACCTTGTTACCAGACTCAAAAGGCACATCTCAGATGTAACCTTTTACCATTCCTTCAGCTAAAGGAACAATTTCACAGCAACTTCACCTGTGCCCCATGGTAAATAATTGGATACACGGCCTAAGGATACAGAAGTTTAAGTTAAGGTATCCAAATAAATAAATAAATAAATAAATAAATAAATAAATAAATGCTTCAGATTTCTTCCGTTGCTATGCTACTCTGGCATTAAGACTGTTCAGAGCTTTGACATTAATCACTGGAATTTATTAACCTAACTCTGATTTAAAAAAAAACAAACATTCCACTATACAATCTACTATCATAGTTCCAAGCTTAAGATTAAAAATTCTTTTTTAGGGCTGGAGAGATGGCTCAGAGGTTAAGAGCACTGTCTGTTCTTCCAAAGGTCCTGAGTTCAATTCCCAGCAACCACATGGTGGCTCACAACCATCTATAATGAAATCTGATGTCCTCTTCTGTTGTGCAGGCAGAATACTGTATAAATAATAAATAAATAAATCTTTAAAAAAAATTCTTTTTAGTTTGTCTTTTAAGTTATAAACTTGAAAGTTGTCCACCACTGTGCTAGATTTACATCCATCCAGTCTTCTGGAGAGAGGGAAAAGCCCTCTTTCCCAGAGCTCACTGTAAAGAGTGTTTTTGCTGTTAACGAAAAGGTGACTGTCTACTGCCTTTTCCTTTTTCTTGACTTTTGTTTGTTTTTGTTGTCTGAGACAGGGTTTCTCTGTGTAGATTTTGCTGTCCTGGACTCTCTTTGTAGACCTGGCCTTGAACTCACAGTGATCCACCTGCTTCTGCCTCCCAAGTGCTGGGATTACAGGTGTGAGCCATCACACCCTGGGCCTTTTTCTTTTCTTTCTTTGTATTGTTTCTTTCTTTCTTTCTTTCTTTGTATTGTTTTCTTTTTTTTTTTTTTTTTTCCAAGCCAGGGATTCTGTCCTGATACAATTTATGTGTTGGCTGTCCTGGACTTACTTTGTAGACCAGGCTGGCCTTGAACTCACAAAGATTGGCCTGCCCCTGCCTCTGCTTCTGCCTCCCTGAGTGCTGGGACTGCAGGTACGCCACCACGCCCAGCTCTACTGCCTTTTCCACAATGTATATTTCACTGCAGATTACAATGGTGACACTAACCTGTTTAAAACTTCTTTGTAAAATTTAAAAAAAAAAAAAAAGATTCTTGTAAGCTACAGGAAATTCCCCTGAATCCGCCTTTCAGGTCAAACGGAATACAGATAAGTACTGCACTTATTGCCAATTTAAGAGGATGGGATTCCTCCCCCTTCCCCTAGTTTTGGGACTCTCCTTCCCAAACTACCAAAGCCTAGGTCCAAACGTTTCAAATGTGCTGCCCACTCGTGGGTTGAAATCACACCACTGGGCCCTGTTCCTGGTCTGCTTCTGGCTACCTTGATCTCTACATTCCTGTAGCCATCACCAGCTGATTGGTGAGTCTTCCCTTCTGGTTGGCGAAAATGCTTCCTACTGCTCTCACCAACCTGCATCCAAACCCTTCCTCTAGGACTTTCTCCTTTGAGTGGGAGCTTCCCTCTACCAGCATAGTTTCATCTATCCCTCCCACTCTTGTATACTGCCAAAATCCTAGCATTAGGTAAACTGTGTCTTCCCCGGGCTATGCCTGGATCTCTGACCAGTGCTGACCAGCTGCTGGAACAGATTGTACCAATCTCCTCAAGTCAAACCTTGCCCTTGGGCACTTTGGACAGGTCAACTGACTTCTATCTCCCCAATAGGAACAGTCCATTCACCCATTCCTCCAGGGTTCTCTCTGGGATGCCTTCTGGAGGAATTCAGATTCTTATGCCTAGTGCCTGCTTTAAGAACTTCTAAACTTACACACCTCTGCAACCAAACGACCTCAATATCCCATAGATGACAGATCCAAAACAGGACCTTTTTAATTACTGCCAGCGATCGGGTAAATGGAAAGAGGTTCTCTATGTTCAAGCTTTTTCTCTTCTTTACTCCAAACCTTCCCTCTCTGCTCACTCTTCCAAAATGTCTCAAATGTACACCTCAAAGAATTTTCTCCTTAACCTACTTAACTTTGTCTTCTGCCCATACATATGTTCCAGAATTCCCCCAGACTTCCTACACCCAAGACAGTGGCAAAGCACGTACCCACAGTGCTCCAGTCTAACCTTACAGATTGTGCCAGCTGGACCTGTATTTTTCCTCCTAGACACAGATATTCTTACATGCTGGACAGCAAATACAATAGCCTGCTCTTCCCAGACCTAGGCAACATTTCAGCCTTTTGCTACCCCAATGTCAGCAGGAAGTAGGCAAAAGTGATTGATTTCTTCACCCCTTATCCATTTATTATTACTTTTTTTTAATGCTGGAATGGTGTACTTCAGACCCTGGAGACAAACAGCTCCAAGTTCTCCCAGCATTCCTCGCTCCCTATCTGCTGCTCAGCGTGCTGACATACCCTGCCCTCTACCCCCAACTTTCCAGCTAAGGGGCTTCCCCTCCCCTTCACCATATAATCTGGACATTTGGTGCTCTTGCTTTTTCACTCCATCTTTCTCTCATTCCCTGGCATGGCGGCCAAGAGCTGCTTCCAATGAACCTACATTTATACACTCTAACTTGTCTTTTACGAGAAGCAGTCGGACATCCTCCTTCCCACCTTGCCGCCCCTCCCTAGTTCCTCATTTTTTAATTAGATAAGAAGGGAGTAATGTCATGCAGGCAATTCAACTGGTTTGCCCTCAGGGGCCTTCAGGATCCTGACAGTGTCTTACATTACTCAGCTGGGTCCTATGTCACTGCCTGTGCCAGGTGCTCTGGACATAATCCACCTGCCACCTCACCGTCTCTCATTTCTTCTCCCTTCCTCTTTTCTCTGCCTGTCCCTCTGATGCTCTGTCTGTCTCCCTCCACACTTTGTATGTTTGTCTCTAGAATGGCTCACTTAGTCTACATCTTCACTCCCCCTCTCTCCTTGCCTTCACAATAAACTTCCTTGTACCACACCTGTTTGGCATTGTGTAGAATTTATGTCATAACAACTTCTTTGGTAAAGGTAGTAAGATTTGTTCCCAAGGCCTGATCGCCAGTCTGTAAACACAATTAGGTATCAGCTTTTCAGCCACTTGTTTTCTGAGACAGTCTCAGGCTGGCCTCAAGCTCCATGTGTACCCAAGGGACTTGAATTCTAATCATTATCTTCCAGGGGCTGGAATTACTGCATGTGCTACCATGCCAGGCCCATTAGGCACCATTTCTCCCCTTGCTTAAACAGTTTGGAGGCCTTTCCTTCCCAAAGTATATTTAAGTCTTGCCTGGCTGTGGTGGCACACTTGGGAGGCAGAGGCAGGTGGACCTCTGTGAGTCTGAGGGCAGCCTGGTCTACAGAGTGAGTTCCAGGACACCCGAGAAAGCCTGTCTCGAAAGCCCAAAACCAAACTCCAAAACAAGCGTGTAAGTTATAAGCAGTGTAAGCAGTAAGCAGTGTTTTCTTTCGAACCGAAAAGTAAAATCTCCTCCTAAAACAAACATGAAAGCTTTGCCTTCCTCATTCAGAGCAAGCTCAGCCACTAACCCCCTTACTCACCCTCCACTGTGAACCGGAAACAAAAGAAAAGAAAGGGAAGGAAGAGTATGGGTGGAGCCATTAAGAGAAGCATCCAGACGAAGCTGTTGCTCAAGCTTGGGAAGTTAAATAAAACTCAAGATAGGAAGTGTAAGTACGGTGGTCCTCCTGCCAGGCGAGGTTCCTCTCCCCCACTCCCTCCTGCCCCCACCTTGTGTGGCTCAGGCACCACCCGTGTTCTTCACATGTAGAATTTGGCCACTGGGAAAGTTCTGACCCAATCCTCATTTTCATCGTCAATTTGATTTTTTCCATTATATTTTCATATTACATGTTATAAAATTTTTATTGAGATCTAATTCACATTCTGCAAATCCCGTATTTTTAAATTACACAATTCTGTAGCTTTCAATTTATTCCAAAGTTGTACAATCATTGTCACAAGGTAAATGTAAAGTAAGTCAGGCATAGGGGTGCAAGCCTTTAATCCCAGCACTCCAGAGGCAGAGACAGGCCGCTTTCTAAGAGCTCAAGGCCAGCCTGTGCACATAGGCATCAGAGCTTTGCAGTAAGACTGTCTCAAAACAAAACAAAAGTTTAAAACATGTTTATTCAGCCAGGCATGGTGGCATACACCTGTAATCTTCTGCCTCTGGCAGAGGCAGGCAGATTGCTATGAGTTCCAGACTAGCCTGGTCTACGAAGTAAGTCTAGGACAGCCAAGGCTACACAGAGGACTTCTTTCATGAAAAACCAAAACCAACCAACCAACCAAACAAACAAACAAAACATGTTTATTTCCGGAACATTAATTTCATTTGAAAAGGTGCATTAAATTTCATTCATGTTGATTACTAAGATTGTGGATATGTTTTTGTCTTCGTATGAGGAGGAAGGCAAAGGGACGGCAGATCCCCAGGAGCTGGAGATACAGGCTGTTAGTATTTAGATGAGGGACAGATACTAGATGAGGGAGATTTATTGGATGGAGGCGGAGAGATAGAGAGGAAATGGAAAGAGAGAGACGTGGTGGGTCCCCCAGGAAAGAAAGCGAGGCTGAGAGAAAGACAGCAGAGAAAGAGAAGAAGCGAAGTGGCGGGTCGGTCCTCTCAGAGCTTGTGCATGCGCAGCTGAACTGTGTCTGCCACACGCCTGGTGGGCAACGCATCATGACATCACAGGTTACTAGGCAACCCAGAAGCAGGTTGCCTATACACGAACACAGGCAGTTGTGAGTGGCCAGATGTGGGTGCTGAAAGCTGAACTCAGCTCTCTTGCAAGAATGATATATGCTCTTCATCACTGAGCCATCACTTCAACCCCGGATGAAGTGTTTTTAAATCCTATGCCTCAGGAAAGTGCCTCACTCATTTTACCCTAGACTGTCCTGGACAGACGGTAGTTAGCACAGGAGATGAAAGATTAAAAAAAAAAAAACCTGCAGAAAAAGAAGGAGAACTCATTTTTGCTTTGTGTTTCCTCTGAACACATTTAGTATATACAGAGCATTTACTTCTTACAGCTTTGTATAGTAATCAATGTTTTACATTTTATGAATGCAGAAATGAGAATCAGGATTTAAGCAATTTGCCTGTTTCTTGATTTGTTTCTTAAATCATGTGTCCATTTTCATTGTTTGATTTATTTTTTTGAACAGTAGAAGAAGTGACCTTGTGATCAAAGAAAGCAAAAAGGAAATGACAGATAAATTATCTCCGAGATCTAAGTAAAGGCCTTGCAAGGGCTGAGGCCTGTTCCTGTGAGCAGGAAGGAGCAGTCATTCAAGGTCACTCTTGGTTGCATAGTAACTTTGAGAACAGTCTGAGAAAAATTAGGTTTTTTTGTTTTTGGCTTTTCTGGAACTCTATCTGTAGACCAGACCAGGCTAGCCTCCTATATACAGAGATTCACCTGCCTCTGCCTCCTGAGTACTGAGATTAAAGGCATGTGCCACAAGTCCGAGCTTTTTTATTTTTTAAAGAGAGGGCAGATTGCAGAGGCAAAGATGCTGGGCTGGTTAAGCTTACATCAGCTTGACGTGCAAACTAGAGTTATCTGAAAGGAAGAAAGCTCCATTGAGAAAATGTGAGAAATCCTAATTTCTATTTTCCTATTTCTTCTAGGGCCTCACTTCACAGTTTTGGATGATCAGAGCCTCTTTCTAGAATACATGTGCTGCTTAAATAAATTTCTTTAGAAAATAATTTTATTTTATTTTAATTTTATTCTTTGTGCATTGGTATCAGAATCCATGGAACTGAAGTTATAGACAGCTGTAAGCTACCATGTGGGTTCTGGGAATTGAACACAGGGCCTTTGGAAGAGTAGACAGACCTGTGCTCTTAACCACTGAGCCATTTCTCCAGTGGACAAATTTCTTTATGAGCCACTTGATTTTCTTTATGGATGGGTGTGCCAAAATCAGGACGAAGCATCTTTTGGTTCTTATTGAAACAGGCTCCATCCCTGCTCTCAATCAGAATTTCTACCACTCCACTATTCTTTTCTTCCATTATTGTATGAATGACTTGCCCCTCCTCTACATCATGGTGGGACAGATAATTACCTTTGTCTAATTAACCTTACAAAGAATGTTTACTCAGTTCTGATGCTATTTCAGGGTTGAACAAACTAAGCTGAAAAAAATTAAGTAACTGAAGACTATTAAGTCCATAGCTCAACAAAGCTTAAATTGGCAAAAACAAAAACAACAACAACAAAAACAAACCAAGACAAAACAAAAACAAAAACAAAACCCCCTTACTGCATGATGTCATTTCATCTTGAATACAAAACTCATCCATTCTGAGTCTCAGTTTTGCATTCATAGATAAGCAGGGTTTGGACTAGGCAGACATTCTCAGAGGAGTGATGAAGTTCACAGAAATGAACCAGTCTGTGCCTTGAAACCTGGTACTCTGGAGGCAGAGGCAGACTCAGGTGAATCTCTGAGAATTTTAGGCCAGCCTAGTCTATACAGTGAGACTCTGTCTCAAAAACCCCAAACAATAAAAACAAACAAACAAATAAAACTCCAAAACAAAACAACAAAAGGCCAGAAATGGTTCCTGCAACCTCGGTCACCCTCCCCAGTCCCCGAACTCCACAAGGGAAGGAAATAGCACTATGTGTTGTTCTTGAAGATTTTGCATCATGTGGTTCAGACTTGGATACGACAAAAGCCACCACAAAACCATATGGTGGTAACAGCATGAATTACCCTTTCACCTGGCTTTCCGCACAAAGAAAGCCATCTCCAGGACAAAAGCAAGGGCCACTGAGTTAGACTCTCACTGCCCATGTTTTTCAGGCATGACTGAACAGTCCAGTGTAAGCTAGAGGTCTTTTATTGATGCTTACCCTTAAAACAAACACACACAGGACAAGAGGGTCAGAAAGAAAATCTGCACACAGGTGATTTGCCTGTCCTTCTTGTAGGATCCTATCACCATTACTGCGGGGCCCGCACAACACACAGTTACCAGACACACTCACTTGTTTTCCACATGTGCGCGTTGGCCCACCATCACCAGTACGTCAGGGCTCCACGCTAACAGCCGTGCACGAGCCTGCATGCACCCTGCCTCCCACTCTCTGTTCCTCGTATTGTCCAGACGCGACCACGTAACTCCACACAGAAAATGCCTTACAGAGCCTTCCTGTAAATAGGCACATATGTCCCAATGCTAGCCCTCGACTGCTCACTTCTCTATGCATCCATATACATTCTACAACCAATTATAATTCATGTGTTGAATGAATATGCCGTATTCATTCAGATTTCCCTCAGTGCTTTATTCATATCTCACACTTATCTGCTGCCAACAATTTATTACCCCAAAACACAAGCAAACTGATACTCAATCCGTCTACACAGACTTACTTCTCTTCTATATTACACAGCATACTTACTTATAAACTCAGATTACATACATCATTGTTTTCACAACCAATGTTGACTTTACACAATCCATTCTTATTCTTGTACATTCATACATGCATATGTTTTTACACAAGTACAGACCACACACACAGAGAGAGAGAGAGTCAGTCTTCCAACATACTGGGTACCACAAGTTTCCGTCCTGGTCCTGTGAAATCATATTATATGTGATATTATATTATATGTGCTGCCCCCGCACCCCTTGAGCATTTATTTCTGCTCACCACATGCACTGCTCTAATATGCATAAAACTCTACATGTCACTTCCCTTCATATAAAACACTGCTAAAAGAATGGTGTGTATATGGGAATCCCGGGTTATTGGGGTGATGGCGCTCATCGCACCCACAGCTCTGTCTTTCTGTGTTAAAGGACTAGTTTGCACTCCACTGTAACTGCATTTTGTAATGTCTCCTCCACAGTCACCACACATTTTCAATTGTTACACCATATTTGTTCTGAAAAGGCCAAGGAGAGCTTGGCCACACACAGACAAAGAAACATATCAACTAAAGAAAAACTGGAAAATTGAGACCTTTTACTTTACACAAACAGGAACCATTTTCTTGTTTTTGTGCTCTGTCTGGTGTGAAGCCAAGGTAGTTGGCACATCATCAATATGTACACACATATACACATATACGTATATACACACTGCGTTCTTTGGAAGAGCAGGTCTGTGACATGCGCAGCGCTGAAGCCCAGGGAAGTAATAGTCACGCACCTTCTTGACACCTAGGGACAATCTAACAGTGGAGCCTTAGTGTTCCCAGTCTATTTGGTCAACCTGATTTTCCTAGAAAGAAAGACAGACAGACAGAAAGAGAGAAAAAGAAACAAAAAGGAAATCAGGGAGCTGGAGGGATGGCTTAGCAAGGAGCTAATGTGGATGGCGGGAAACCACGGAAAAATGCCAGCTGTGTAGTAGCATGTCCCGTAATCACAGTGCTGGCACTCAGTGATAGGATTCCCGGGGCTCATCCATCAGCCAGCCGAGCTCCAGTGAGCTCCAGGCAATGGGGGACCTGCTGCCAAGGAGGTGGTGGCGTCGGAAGGCCGGCCTGAGGTAGCCCTCTAGACTGCATACAATTGCACACACATGTAACTCCTCTCCTACACATTCACACACACACACACACACACACACACACACACACACACACACACACACACGTGTGTAACAATCATTTTTCTAGAGTACTGATGTTAATGACCTTGGGCCTTTTATCCCTTTCCCGTGGAACCAAATAGAATTCTCTGATCCATCAATCCCAACATACAGCCTATAGGGTAATTTTTGATGATCTCATTCAACAATTGAATGACTCAGCTGAACGCCATCCGCTGTGGGGGTACTTTGGATGTAAAGGGGGAGGGAAAGATAGACTCTGTTGCTAAATTTAGTAGCCATGATGTCAAAGCTGTCAAACCAAAATGACTTGGACCTAGGATTAGAATTATGAAAAAGAAATTGAGTAAATGGAAAGGATTGGCAATGTGAATTAAGGAAGAGACAAAAGTTGTTCAGGACACTCAGCCTCTGCCAGCCATTCTCCTACCTTTTCAGAAGCTAAACTAGAGGGGTGGTAGTAACAGCAGGATTTGATATTAGTGAATCTTTGAGGAATAGATGCCAACAAGGCTGTAAGGCAGGTATCTCTGGAGCGTTTGGGGTCCCTGTAATGCTGACTTCCCAAGATAAAGAGCAGAAGTTCAAAACTGAATTTTTAGGCAAATAATTTTTAGTATAAATACGCAGCACAGAATATTTGTAATATGCTTAAAAACATTATCTATTGTTTCTCCCAAATTTATATAAGACCTATTTATATCTGAAAGTAGCATGCCTTCAGGGTGACAATGCCGGGTAAGAAAGGCAGCAGTCACAAGTTTGTGCAATGACTTCTTCAGCTGTGTAGAAAATAAATATAAAGGAAGCGGAGTCACACCAGAGAAGCTATATAGCCTCACAGATTCCCCAGGGAGTAGAGAGAAGCAGATGGAGGCAGGGACAGGAAATGGACAAGAGCTGACTGGTATAGCTAGACCAGTGAATGACCGTGGCCCTTCCTTGCATGAATCCCGTACTATCGAGCCTATGTCCAAACAAAAAAATCCAACTGTGTACATCTATTTTGGTGTCTGTGTATTGCACATACACGACAGAAGACAACCACAAAAGTCATTCTTTAGGAGCTATCCATCTTGTTTTCTCAGACAAAAGTTTTCTCAATGCCCTCTAGCTCACCAAATAGGCTAATTTGGCTGGCCAGTGACTCCTGGGGACTCTGCCTGTCTCTACTTTTCCAGCATGGAATTGGAAGTATGTGTCACCACGGCTGTGGATTCTGGGAACTGAATTCAGGTAGTCATGCTGGTATCACAACAAGCTGTTTTTCCCACTGATCCATCTTCTTCTGCATAATCTTTTAAATTTTTTAAAGTTAAAAATGATTTTATTTTTATTTTATGTGTATTGGTGTTTTGCCTCCATGTATGTCAGGTCTCCTGGAACTGGAGTTACACACAGTTGTGAGCTGCCATATGGGTGCTAGTAATTGAACCTGGGTCCTCTAGACAAGCAGCCAGTGCTCTTAACCCCTGAGCCATCTCTCCAGCTATATATATATATAAATTTACTGTTTTAGAGGCTAAAGATGACAGGGTTGGGAAGACGGCTCAGCGGGTAAAGGTGCTGTTCAAGTGTGAGGACTGAGTGAAACCGCAGAGCCCACGTACAGGCCAGACATACATTGCAAGCATCTCCAGCAGCTGCTCCGGGTCTTATATTAAACTAACAGTCTGCTAAAAAGCCACCACCCTAGTCCATATAGAAACTGAATTTCCTTAGATTCTTCTTAAGTGAGACAGACTTCTTTGTGCAGGAGTGTTGGTTTCAAAGCAGCATTCCACCCGGATGAAATCATCTTGAAAACTGATTCTGTCATGCTAGGCATCTTTACTGGCTTTGAGTCATCTATAGATTTTGTAATTCTGCTACCTGTGTCTTCATCTATATTCCTGTTCTTGAAATGCAAAACAGGGCAGGGCCAGCGACTTGCAGCTAGATGACGTAGTAATTCCATCACTCCAGGTATGTCTCTGGCTTGTATATGAATATGTGAGAAATCAGTAAAGGAAGTCACAATGTTTCCTGTGAAGTGAAAAACCTGGAGAATTACTTAAAACTGTTTTTAGGGTATATTTTACATATCCGAATATGACTATCAGAAACATTTAAATTGACATAAGTTAACAATAATAGTGGCACACACTCACAAAAGATGGGCAGAGAGAGGAAGACAAAAAGAAAGTTCAGAAATCAAGAGAGATGGAGAAAGACTGGCATTGGCATCTGCTCTGAAAGTCATGTGACCTTCTTTTAAGATTTATCACTTCCTGTCCCAGAATACAAAATGAGGCTAATGGCCAGGCCTTAAAGCGCCTTTCTTGTAACAAAAATAAAATGGACTGAGGAGCCACATCAGATTGGAATTCTTTGAGGCTTGGTTTCTACTTGACACAACTGGCCACACTCCTTATTTTGGGGGAGAAAAATGAAAATAACTTCAGATTTGAATAAAATGCTCCCAAGAAAATCAGCTGAAGATAATCAAGAAATGATTCTTTTGACTATTCTGTTAAGAACTGCCCCCAGCAAATCACAAAAGCAACTACTAAAACAAACAAATTTTCTTGAAGTTTTTTTTTTCTTCCCTGAACTTAGTACTAACATGCTTGTAGCTAAATGACATAGATTCTGGCTTTAGTCTTCGCAGCTTTTGAAACATTCTAAGATATTTAAAAATGAGGGATAATTTCATTTAGCTCAAAAGTTTTCAGATTGCGTGACCACTGCTCTCTGTCTGTTTTCATACAGTGTCTTCCCACTGGGCAGTTCATTAACAGTTTTAGCAAGTTCTGTAGACTGTCTCTACTGCTTCAATGCTCATTTGCCCTCCCCTGCTTGGCTAATTACTCATAGTTGAAGTAATGAGTTCCATGAGTTCAAGTATCTCCTCTGTAAAACTATTTCCCCAGTACCCGAATTAGAGCTAATGGGAGGACACGAGGGATCCTGGCTTCCTGAATGCCTACATGTTTCTGTAGTAGGCAGAGTCAAAGGCTGAAGTTAGTTCTTGTGACTTACTCTTTACAGAACCTGCTATACTGTGGGTACTTAGAAAGGGTTTGTGTAGTCAGGAGGGAAAAGAAGAAGAGGGAAGAAGGGGAAGGTGATGGAAATAGCTACTAGTTAGTCGCTAGTCTCATAATTCTAGCCTCTTTTAATTTATAGGTTTTCGTCTATTAAGTTTTTTTATTACCTATGATTCAAAATCCAAATTTCTGTCTCTGTCTCTCTGTTCTTATCTCTCTGTCTTTCTGTCTCTGTCTCTCTCTTTCTCTCTGTTGGTTCTCCCAGACAGGGTTTCTCTGTGTAACAGCCTTGGCTTGTCCTGGACCTCCTTTGTAGACTAGTTTGGCCTGAAACTCACAGATATCTGTGCCTCTGTGCCATCACACCCAGCTACCATCAAAGTATATTATGAAAAAAGTATGTTGACTATGGCTTTAAAGTAATTTAAAATAATCAGTGTGTATAATGAAGCTATTGTGCCTTATCAAGCAATTATCTATCCAAGAAATATGGGTCAATTTTATCAGAGAGGATTAAGAATATAATAAAAGTCCTAGAAGTCCTTTCACCCAAGGGCACACTACCCATGAATATACCGGCTTCTAATTCTCTCTGTGACAAAATGGCATGCACCTTGTGATAGGTGCTACTCAGAGAGAGAAGTGAAGCATCTATTGAACAAATTGCTTTGTTTATGGAGAAATGATAAAGTAATTCTCTAACAAGACTTTAGGGAGCCTTTAAAATACAGCTATGGTATCCAGGCAGTAGTGGCGCATACCTGTAATCTCAGCACTTGGGAGGTAGAAGCACTGGAATCTCTGTGAGTTTGAGGCCAGGCTGGTCTAGAAATTGAGTCTAGGACAGCCAAGGCTGTACAGAGAAACCCTGTATCAAAACAACAAAACAAAACAAAAAGAAAAGAAAAGAGAAAAAGCAGGGGTATCCTACATAATGCCTGGTTACATACTTATATCAGAATTCAACTGGATGAATGCTCAAGATTGACAGTGCTCCTAACATGGGTGTATATCTTAGGACCTCCTTCTTGGCATTTCCACCTGTGAGGCCCTAGAAATCATGCATTTAAAAAGCCCATTCCCACTTCTTAATTATTATCTCTAAAATTCATTTCTCTTTTCTGGGTTTCTTTTGTCAATGGTGCTCTTGAAGAAATGCTCCAGGATCATACTTTCCAGGCATGGAGAAGGCCTTGTGAGCAGGGATTTGCCCAGCACCAAAGCTTCTGAAACATAAATCAAGAGAGAGAAATAAACAATAAAATAAATTAGTTAATGCCGCTGGACTCATGAGGAAAGACATAGGCAAGGACAAAACTTGGAGGACAGAGGTTTAGATAAGTCTTTGTCCAGAAAGGAGGAAAGGATTTGAATGCATTAAGATAATTTCATATATCACTCTAGCTGCATGGTAGAGACTATCTTTCACATTTTTTTTGTTTCCTCTGTAAGTTACTAAATGAGGACATTTGTTTATTTATTTGTTTGTTTGTTTGTTTGGTAGGTTGGTTGGTTGATTGGTTGGTTTTTTGAGACAGGGTTTCTCTGTGTAGCATTGGCTGTCCTGGATTCAATTCGTAGACCGGGCTGTCCTTGAACTCACAGTGATCTGCCTGCCTCTGCTTCCATGACTGCTGAGATTACAGGCCTGCACCACCATGCCAGGTTAAATGACAACATTTGTATTAGGGCCAGGTTAAATGAGGACATTTGGTAATAGGAATTAAGATAAGCCACTGAACGAGGAACCTGGAATAAAAAAGAAAAGTTTCTAATAACTGCCATGGGACATTTAGACAGAGAGTGTCCAGTGATCTTTATGAAGGCCCAGATGTGTTTGCAAATGGATTAGATGAAAGGGTAAGGTGAGAAAAGAATAGTGTTTTGCCAATACTATAATTGGTATGAAGAGCTAGGAGTTTAGACTGGATCAGGGAGAGACAAGTAGAGTGGAAGAAAATGAAAAACAACAACAACAACAAATACAAAGGTTGAAAAATGTTAAGATAAACAATCAGGTTTTAAAGGAAGAAAAAGTGAGAGACATAGAAGGTTGAAGGCAGAGAAGAGGAGGCCACACTTTAAGCATCTAGAGGTGAAGGCCTAGAAATGTCCAGGTATCCACCTGGACATTGTCATAGATCCTGGTGATTGTGAGGTTAGAAGTGAATCAGGGATTGGAAGGCCATTGGGGAGGGGCCAGTAAGAGGGTAGTCATCATCAAAGAATGTAGCAGTAGCCTGAATATAACCCAGTGGCCTACAGTTCAACAGAATGAAAGTACTTGCAGGCATAGGATCAGTGGTCTACAGAAGGAATCAGGATATTGAAAGAAAATACCTTTTTTGTGCATCTGTAGTAGATGGAATATGGAAGAATTAGTAGGTAAAGACTGTATGTCAGTTATGCAGGAAGGAAAGGCTGAAGCTGTAAAGGGCTCTAGTTATCACGGCCTGAGTAGCTTAGAAGGAAAGGGAAAGTAGGAAGCTGGCCTTAGGTGTGGGGCATATGGACCATTTGCTTCTGGAAAGTGCTTACTGCCACTTACTTCCCTTTCTTCTCTACTCTATCTGGTCCCTCTTTAGCTCTTTATTCTCATTTTATTCTTCAAGTGCACAAACTGAATGGCATCCCTTGGTCAGACTGTCTGAGTCATAGTCGTGTTGTACCCTTCTGACATCATAGGAAGAGAGTTCAGAAAAGGTTACATGATTCTCTGACTTCAGCTGGTCCAGCCAGTTGGAAGAGAACAGGACTGGGCAGCGGTTGCATGCTTTGATGGCCGCGAAGCTTCAGTAATCCTAACTCATTCTGGTTTTTGCTTTCCCCTTTTCTTTTTCTTTGAGCATGACATGGTAGCCCAAAGTCCATAGGAATCTTTGTCAACAGATTCTCTGCTGTCCTCTCTGAGAACTCAAGCATTCAATACCAAAAGTTGAGTGTATTCCTGTGAAAGAACTTTGTAACCTATGTTTCTTTTAATTGCCTTATAACTTATATTTGCAAGTTTTAGGCCCATGTTAATTAAAGCCTCTTAGTGCTTCTCCAGAGAACTGAGGAATGTAAAAGTTCCTGACATTAGCCATCTGTGAGGGCAGAGATAAGGAAGAGAACAAGCAGAGATCTCTACTAAATGGAGAAAAAATCACCGGCTGGCACCGGTGAGATGGGCTTTGTTTGGAAACTGGCCCAAATGGCCCCAATCCTTCTCCTGACCTTTGATCCAAAGCCTGTAACCCCCCACTCCTCAAAACAGACATGGGATGAGTTAATCACTCTCCCATCTTTAACTGTGGATGGCAGGAAATTCCAAACTGACTTGACGATCAGATATTTACGACAGGGCTGACTGGACCTAAGGGTGACCAGAACTAACCATTTAAAAGTTAAACATTTCATCCAATCCTAAATCGCCAAGAAGGCAACCCCAGGAGATTCCCACCTTGTGTCTTTTAAAAACCTAAGGTCTTTGTCTCCCAGTGCCACTCCTTGCTGACCAGCAGGGGTGACCCCATTGTACAATGGTCAAGAAGAGTCTCTTGTGTTTTTGCATCGATGGATGATTAGTTTCCTGAGTTCTCTTCATACCTTCTTATATTTAGGCTCTTGCTGGGCCTAACACCTGGGAATGCTAAAAAGGTTCACCTCCATTTCTGTCTCCTGTTTCCTGTATCAAACTTTCCATTCCTTTGGTGCTCCAATCTTTTCTTCTTCCTCCTCTTGTTTCTTCTTTTGGCAGAATGTTTTCATTTACTATCTCACAGAGCAAATAGGTGATATTAAGGAGTAATAAGTCACTGCCACTTACCTCTAGCACAAAATCAATGTACCCAAATGTTTCCACGTACTTTTGTTGTAAACTGAATCTAAAGCTAAAGCTACTTGTACTCCAAGTTTAGTGCCTAGGATTTACAGCTGGGACTAGGACAGCTCTTTTGCCTTCTCCTCTGAGACTTTCTCTCCACTAGGCACCCCACACCCTGGAAGATCTCATTTGCCACTGATTCAATGCAGGTTGAGGCAAAAGACAAAAGACGGTGGTTTAAAGGTTATTGAGGAAGGCTGAGTCATGGCTATCCAGCCAGCAGAGCAAACATGGCTGATAATGAGAAACGGACTCCCTTTCTGATCTTGCTCTGGTATCCATCAGGAAGAGAGGCCTGGACCTTATGACATGATGAGGCAGATTAGCAGGCAGAATGCTACCCTTGACCATGACTAGTCTATCTGTCCAGGTGTCTTCCCACTTACGATGAATGCCGAGGTTTTAGGACCAATAGCTGGATATACCTCAGAAATGAGCGACTTTCATTCTAGGTGCTGGTTCCTCTTTACCTACCGGTTCTTCTGTGGTTAACTCTATATAGTTCTTAAATCTTCAAAACAAACTCACCAAGTCGGTGGCATTTCTTCAAAATGAGAAAACTGAGACATTAGTTTACTTAGTATCACAAAGCTGGTAAACAGACAAGCCAGCCTGAATTTGAAGGCTTTGCTCCAAGAGTGTCTTTTACTGACATTTTTGCTTTACACCGACAGCAGTTTATGTTTGCTGCAGATTGTATTTCAGGAAAAGAAAATTTGTCACAGATGGAACAATACAGGTGGGACTTGGGGAAATAGTCAACCTGTCAGGACAAGATAGAGCCTGTCAGTGAACATTGAAGGGGACTTCCTAACATCCCCTGAGGGGGCACATTGTATGCTGGTCCCTTCCCTATTCACACATGTAGGCTTATCAGATCCAGTGTAGCTGGAGGCCCTTACCACTTGAGAAGATTTTTTTTTTCATTCTGATGAGACATTGTTTTATATGAAACTCATAATGAAAGAATGTCAGGCGTTTCAAGCCACAGTCAGCTGGGTTCACGCTTGTGTCATGCCTGAGCCTGTGTCATTAGCCAGTTCATCCATTCCAGTGTACAAAATGGTAATGGTTTCTACCGACCCGTATACACACAGGCATACTCTGCGCAGGCGAGGGAGGGAGCAGGAGGAAAGAAAGGGAGTCAACATGATCAACCGGGTCTGCCACTCTGTGCCTCTTAAACAGAGTCTGAGTTAATCCTCAGCTCTATGGCATGAGGCTCTGGCAAGTGCTGTGACCGCCTCTTTACAGATTAGGAGAATAGAAGCAACCTTACCACGAAGAAAAGAGCGAAGCCAGGGCTTCAAAACTGCTTCGCCCTGCATGCCCATGGAAGAGGGAGGGATGGCAGCTCCCACGAAGGCTTGAAGAACAGGAGAGGCTGTAGCTAAGGACGATAGTGTTTGCTATGCCAAGTCAATAATATCCTTGATAAACTTAGCAATAATAAACAGAGAGTGGCTCATCGAGCTCATAGCCCTGGTTGGCTCAGCTGTGATCTTCCCAAACACAACTTCCTTCTAGATGCAGACGAAATGCTTCCAACCTCTGGAAACCTGGTGGGTATAATCCTGCCCAGAAGATGAGAGGTCTTTTGGTACAGTCAAGAGAATAAAGCCCAGAGATATGTAAGGACTTATTTAGAGCAGATCAAGTCGATATCAAAATCAAACCTTGCACCTGGGCCTTCTTCCCCAGGCTGTTTTTCAGATGACAGGGTGGAGTCCAGGAAATCAGCATTTCCGTGCCCCCCTCCTTAAGTGTTTAGTGTAGTGCTCCGGCTGTCTCTCTTGAGGTTCTCTAAGCATTTTCCACATGAAAATGTCAGTGAGGATAAAGAAAGTAACGGAAGGCATCAGAAAAGCCTTAAAACATGATTTTGTTTTTAAGGAGACCTAGTGTTGATGGCCATCTCCACCTTCTTCCTTTCTTTGACTCTTCTCAGCGTTTCCACTATGCTTTGTAAATTCCCTGATCTGCTCTCTAAATTACCATTATCGGAGAACAGGGTTATGCTTCCTGGAACAGAAATGACCACTGAGGGAATAAGAAAATTGCTCCTGTCCTCTGAGGCCTTAGCTTCATGGCGGCCTATGTTCTAGGTTTTGCGCTGGCTCATCCCTTTGTGTGGCCCCTGTACAACTGCAGTGACTCTTTCTACTTTTCTGTCAAAGAGCACAGTTAAACCAGGAGGACATATCCATTTGCTGAGCTGTAACTCCCCATAGAAACCTAGCTACCAAATCAGGTGCAGGAGAGACAGTTGCTCAAGCAGATGCAGCTCTGCTTACTCAGTTTTAATTAGTATTTGTTCCACTTGCTCCTGTGGCAGAGTCTGATTAAAAAAAAAAAAAAAAAAAAAAAACAACGAAAACTTATCTCCTGATGTTGGAGTCATTCCTACGTTTAATATTGGCACAGATTCTTGACCTCTTTTTGGAACAGTGTTTGGCCCACAGAGCTTAAAGAGTGTCTGACAAGTAAAGGGAGGATAAATGGAAGACAAAAGAGAAGGAAGGGAAAGTAGAGCAATGCTAGAGAGCCCTTTGTGACAAGGACCATGTCTACAGAATAAAGTAGGGCTGCATTTATACTGGTGACACACAATTAATTAGCTAAGTGGTATGTCTCAGTGCCATCGATTCCCATGTGTCAGCCATCAACTTCAGGTCTGTAATCACCAGGAAATGCCAGGAAAGCAGTGGACCCGTTTGACATCTGAGAGATGAGAGCACATCATTTACTAATAGGTTTTCTGCACATGATATTTTGCTTGACTGGTGAGTCTTTATAGCTTCCAGAGATGAGCGCGCGCACGCGCACACACACACACACACACACACACACACACACACACACACACACCCGCCAACACACAGGTCATTCAACCACAGCACCATGACCAAGTGAGAAAGACTGGCTTGGGACCATCAAGTCTGAAGATAGGGTCTCTACATAATCCTCTTTTGGAGACTGAAAGAGGTTGGCAAGTAACAGTCACTGCAAGGCTGGCCCCTCAGCCGCCTTGGGAGCTGGAAGTGGTATTGTTCACATGCCACCCTGCAGAAATCAGGGCATCGACGCCATAAGACTTCATTGCTTCTGCTGGTAGGGTGATGGAATGGGCTGCTGATATCTCCTCCTCAGCAACACCACCATCAGCAAATACGGACTGGATTCCTTCCCTATATGTTTTCAATGAGATCTTTGAGTTAGACTTTGAAAAACCTACTTCTCTTCAAAAATCCTTATCTGCAATTGACTTGCAAAGGAGAAATTTGTTTTCTTCAATAGAGGCTTGCTGGGTATATTTATACATTTAAGGGCAAGCCCCAAACCCAGCAGCAGATGGCCAACACAAAATCAACTCAGTGATATTTTGTCTTCTATTGCTTTGTTTGGGCATTTTTTTGTCTTACTGGTCTTTTGCTTATATATTATGGTTTTCAAGTTTGTATTTTTATAGGTACTGATTTGTGTGTGTGTGTCTGTGTGTGTTTCTAATGTGTTTTTTTTTCTTCATTCTGGGTTTTTTGGTTTTTTTTTCCCCCTAAGGAGATTAAGAAAGGGTGTGGAGTTGAATGGGTGGGGAGGTGAGAAGGATCTGGGAAGAACTGGGGGAGGAGAAGGTGTGATCAGAATATATTGTATGAAAACTAATTTTTTTTTTTCAATTAAAGAATTCTTAAAGAAAGAACCTTAAACACTAGTGGTCTGTCCTTTCTGACTCAGGGGCAGGTAGTTCTTCAAGGAATTGTTGACTAAAAAATAAACCCTGCGTCTCAAGTTTGCAAATTCCAAAGTACATAGATAAGCAAATCTCTGATAGCTCAGTCACACTCCTTCAAATTTAGGTATACTCTTTCTGGAAAACCATGTCTAAAGGGAAGAACAGGGCTATCTGACCAATGGAAACACTTCCTAAAGTCTTTGCTGGCCATCTTACCTAAGCTTCTTCAAGTTCATGAATAAAACCTAGCCAGGCTCAGTGGCACATGCCTGTAATCCCAGCACTCTGGGAGGCAGAGGCAGGCAGAACTCCGTGAGTTCAAGACCATCCTGTCTACAAAGCGAGTTCAGGACAGCCAAGGCTTCACAGGGAAACCCTGTCTCAAAAAATTCAACATAGATAGATAGATGGATGGATAGATAGATGGATGGATAGATAGATGGATAGATAGATAGATAGATAGATAGATAGATAGATAGATAGATAGATAGAAGGAATAAAACCTAATGACTGCTCACTGCTGCCCCCTAGCAGGGGAACTGAAACAGCCGCACCAAGCAGGAGAGAAGGTTCCCTTATCAATTCACCTCCCTGTTAAAGCTGTAAGAATTATGGCCAACATTCCAGTGTCAAAGCTAATTTTTTTTAAGTTACAGAAATACCATGGAGATTTAGCTCCTTCAAACCATACATACCCGGTAGTTCCGCCCGATGCCAGGGGCAGTTTCTTCAGGCTGCATGTGATCCTCCTAATGGGAAAATGAAAAGCAGTCTAAGCCCAAAGAGTAAGAGTCCTGCTATATTTAAATTTTATGTTAATTTTGTTTTCATGATGTCATCATGAGTATGCTAATTAAATAGTTCTGCATATGATAAGCACCATTACCTCCCTACTTCATCCTAGTTTAGTCCTTTAAGGAATAGTTCAATATTTCCTTCAGGGTCTCTGCCATACATATTATCTTTTTTACTTATGAATTTTAGACATGTTAATTGACTTTCATTTATAGTCATAGTAATTAGCCGCAGTTTCTTCTCCCTTCTGTTTTTACAGTCTTCATTAACATATACATTTTGGAACTGGAAAAGATCATCCTGAGTGAGGTATCCCAGAAGCAGAAAGACACACAGGGTATATACTCAGTCATAAGTGGATATTAGACATATAATATAGGATAAACATACTAAAATATGTACACCTAAGGAAGCTAATAAAGAAGGAAGACCCTGGGTAAGATGCTCAATCCCCATTCAGAAAGGCAAAGAGGATGGACATCAGAAAAGAGAGAAAACAGGGAACAGGAGCCTATCACAGAGGGCCTTTACCCTGCAGGGTATTGGGGCAGATGCTGAGACTTATAGCCAAACTTTGGGCTGAGTGCAGGGAATCTTATGAAAGAAGTGGGAGATAATAAGACCTGGAGAGGACAGGAGCTCCACAAGGAGAGCAACAGATCCAAAAAGTCTGGGCCCAGGGGTCTTTTCTGGAACTGACACTCCAGCCAAGGACCACTCATAGAAATGGCCTGGAACCCCTGCGCAGGTGTAGCCCATGGCAGCTCAGTGTCAAAGTGGGTTGTAAGGGGCTTTATAGTAAGGGACTGACTGTCTCTGACATGAACTCAGGGACTGGCTCTTTAATCACCTCTCCCTGAGGGGGGAGCAGCCTTCACAGGCCACAGAGGAAGACAATGCAGCGAGTCCTGATGAGACCTGATAGTCTAGGATCAGAAGGAAGGGGAGGAGGACCTCCTTTATCAGTGGACTGGGAGAGGGACACAGGTGGGGAAGAGGGAGGAAAGGTAAGGTTGGGAGGGGAGGAAGGAGGGAGCTATAGGCAGGCTACAAAGTGAATAAACTGTAATCAATAAAAATAATTTTGAAAAATACACATTTTGCTTGCAACTGAGTGACAATCTTTGAACTGAAGTATGTTTTCCTTCTTTCCCGAAAACACTGCTAAAAGTCACAAGCCAATCAACATTATCATTAGTATAACCATATAAATATTGTCTAATGTTGAGCCAGCTGGCATGTTAGGATCATATTTTTCTCTCCAATGTCCCTAAGCTGTATAAAAGAAATGGTTGCTAGTCTTATCATGGCCAAGGACATCGCCATGATGGTCAGTGGCTTGTAAGTTCAAGTATCTTCAATTAAAGTGTCATATTTCAGTTGGTTGCTTTGTCCATTGTCCTGGCCAGTATTTAATAAAATATGCTACAAATTTGGCTCAAAAATCATGATAATAGTCTTATTCTCTCCTGGTAGAATTAACAGGTATAACCAGTGTTTGCTACTTTGTGGGGTTTTGTTTTGTTGGTTTCTCTGTGTGTAGCTGGAACGCACACTGTAGACCAGTCTGGCCTCAAACTCAGAGATCCATCTGCCTCTGCCTCTCTGCCTCTCTCTGCCTCTGCCTCCAGGCTGCTGGGATTAAAAGGCCGCACAGCCACCACCTGGCTTGGGTTCTTTTTTTCTTGCCCCCTTTGACCCTCTAACAATAGATAGGAGAGAGAGGAAAAAAAAAAAAAAAGGTAAGAGGGGAAAGGGGCAACGTTATCGTTAGACTACTTTCAGGGGCCAAGCTTCTTGGGGCAAATTTGATCTTCACTGGCAGGATATCTTAATTTCTTCTTTTTCTCGCTTCGTTTTTTCAAATGACTGCTTAACAAACCGCAACCAATAGCAACTACCAACCCGCCAACAACCCAGTCTCTTCTCAGCCCTAGCATTGATCTACCATCGGAAAAGTCCTCAACTCCAAAGGCCCCACAACTGCAGAAACTCTCCGCAGCTGGCAGAATCACACCCCGCCAGAGCAGGCCATAGTCACCTGCTGTGAGGGAGCCCCATACCTCCACACCTGGGGTTTAAACAAAACATATTCCAACAATATTTCTGTGTTTTTTAAAGAAACTAAAATTAAAAAATTCGCACAGAAGTGGCCCATCTCATTTACCAGCCTCTTACCTTTGTGAACAGTTTAGCCTTAGACATGCCTCTCAGACACAAACTATTTTCTAATAGAGCTTATAATTCAATGATAATGCTATACTTTTAATTTTGAAAATATTTTTATTTATGTGTGTGTATGTGTTCCTGCTTGTTTGTATGGGCACCGGGTGTGTGTAGGTGCACACAGAGGCCAGAGATGGCTTCAGATCACTGGAACTGGAGTTCCAGGTGGCTGTGAGCCACCTAGGTAGACACTGGGAACCAAACCCAAGTCCTCTGCAATAGCAGCAAGTGTTCCTAGCTGATGAGCTACATCTCCAGCTCCCAAGATTATACGTCTAACAGATCTTAGGATACTTGAATGACTTACTGAATACCAAAATCCTTAATTAGAGTTAGAGTCTTAACTCTATTTTAAAGTGCTTATTACCTAGTTAGCAGAGTTTGTTGTTTTGTTTTGCAGGAAATAGTTAAACTTAATGATAGTCTGATCTTGTTTATTTTTTAAATATATATTTTGTTTTTAAATGATACATAATAACTATACATATTCATGAGGCGCATTGTGATGGTCATATAACCTTTTCTTTTTTTGAGACAGGGTTTCAAAAAATATAGCCCTGGCTGTGCTAGAGCTTGCTGTGTAGACTAGGCCAGGCCTTGAAGTCACAGAAACCTGCCTGCCTCTGCTTCCTGAGTGCTGGGATTAAAGGTGCCACCATGTCTGGCTCAGATGGATTCCTATCTGCATGCCATCATCATTTTTCAATTTGATAATAGTTTTGAGTAGCTCTTCGATTCTGTGGAATTTTTTTTAAAAATCGGTCTGATTGTATCCTGTTCTCCTTATGCATCATTTATCTGCATAAACATTCTGGGCAGGTGGTTATTTTTCATCAACATTCACACCTTTATTGTTACTTTTGAACATGCACCGTTATCGGTACTCAGTCTGCCACGGATCTGTGATTATTTGGCAGATAATTATCTACTTGCCTATGGCAGATTTTTTATCCTTATCCTTAATGTTAGGGGGCTTGAACTCGAATATTCTAGGCAGGTGGTACACCACTAAACTATATCCCCAGTTTCAACTTTTCTTTCTTCTTCTTTTGTTTTACTGAGAGAAGGTCTAGCAGTGTATCTTTGGGTAATCTGGTACTTACTATGTAGCCCAGGCTGGCCATGAACACAGCAATCCTTCTGGCTTAACGTGCGAAGTTCTGAGAGTACGGACATGTGCTGCCCTGTGCTAGCTGTTGAAGAGTGTATGTGTGTTCCTGTACCTATTCATATGAACATGAAGGTACAAGTTCATGTGTGTGCACGTGTGTAGAAACCAGGGGCCGACTGATGTCATCTGAATCACTCTCCACCTTAATTTTCCAAACAGGGACCCTCACTGAGCCAGGAGCTCACCGACTGAAGTAGGCTGGCAGGCAGTGAGCTCCAGGGAGCGTCCGTCTTCTCCTTCCTCCCTCAGCACTCTGGCTACATACACCCCTGTGCCCAGCTCTGTACACGGTGCTGGGGCTCTGGCCTTAGGTCCTCATGCCCGTGTGGCTAGCCCTTTACTGAGCCATCTTCCCACAATCTTACATGTATTCGCTTTTTCGCATACCTGTGTGTATGTGCTGAGCGAACGTGCACGTGTTAATGTGTTAGGAGGTCTGAAGTTAATGGTGTGTCCGTCTGCTGTTGAGTAGGGCCTCTTGTCCTACCAGAACTCACCAATCCTGGCCAGGTTAGCTAGCCAGCTTGCCCTAAGGATCTCATCGTCTGCCCCCAGAACACTGGGATTACAGGACGCTTGCTGCACACGCCTGGCTTTTACATGGGTTCTGAATTCCAGTCTTCACGCTCATCCAGCACTTTTTCCATGATGCCATCTCTCTAATCCTATTTTTCATGTATTTTAATGCTTTCTCATATTTATTCACTGACTTTCTGCATCAAGTTCCCTGTAAGGTCTTCAATTTCTAATTTTAATTGTGTCCAATTTAGTATCTTAAATATACCTCTTGCATTCTAATGATACAATTTTAACATCATTTAGACTTAATTTTTAAAAATTAATTTATCCATGTATTTTCTGTGGGGTTTTCTCTCAACTGGAAATCCCAGTCTCTGGTGTTGTGGGGCCCACAGTTCAGTCTGGGATGGTGATCAGAACACACAGTGTGTGTGGCTCTGGGCTGGCAACTGAGCTCCTGCCGGGACCCAGGAACTCTTCCGGGGTTTAGCTGAGTGACCTGAACCAGATTGCTTCCCACACCATGGGGTTTCCTCTCAATTGGGAAACACAATCCCTGGTGTTTTAGAACCCAGAGTTCAGTCTGTTGGTCGCTGTGCAGTCACTGCTGTCCTGTTCGCCATAGTGTCCGCCCAGTGCCATCTTGGATCCCTCCCCATGTATTTTCTGCAAATGAATTCTCTATCTTCATGCCCATCAGAGGGTGGACTCTGATCTCACTACAGATGGTTGTGAGCCACTATGTGGTTTCTGGGAATTGAACTCAGGATCTCTGGACCAGCAGCTAGTGCTCTTAACCACTGACCTGTTTCTCCAGCCCCTAGACTTAATTTATATAGCACTTTCATGCCATAAGTTTACTTAATTTAGGGTTATAATTTGAATATTTTTAGTAAATTTATAAAATTGTGACCCCCACCCACAGTTCAGGTTTAGACTATCTCTAAATTTCCCAAAGATATCAAGTTTAATTTAGTCAATAGTGGTTCAGTTCCACAGGTTTATGAAATCACTAACTTACTTGTATGTCTATAGATTTTCTCTTTGAGATATTTCATATAAATAAACAATACGTTCTTACTTATAATAAATCTATAATATTTTACAGTTTATTTTACAAATATGTGGTCTTTTTTTTTTAATTGAGCCCAATGTTTGAGTTCAGCCACGATATAAAAGGTGTTCATTCATTTCTCAGATGATATTTGGAGGAGGGGAACAGGGTGCTTTGCTTTAGGCTATTTTTAAATACTTATTTTGTTTTGCTTTGAGATAGGACCTCATTATATAGCCCCGTGTGGCCTGGCACTCACAGAGATCTACCCGTGCCTGCCCCCTGAGTGCTGGGACTAAACACACTCGTCACCTTTCCCACTTATTTCTTATTTTTGAGACAAGAGTCTCACTGTGTGGTCTAGGCTGACAGCTATGATCCTCCTGCATCAGTTTTCTGAGTGCTGGTTTTGGAGGCAACTGCCAGCATATCTACCTTGTACTTTTTGTTTCCAGATTTTTGAGTTGTCTCTTTTAGATATGTACCTGTTCTAGATCCATTTGTACTTTTTTTATTTTTATTTATTCATTTCACATCCCAGTCACAGGTCCCTCCCTCCTCTCCTCCCAAGTCCCACTCTCCCTCCTTGTTTCCCCGATCCCCACTTCCTTACTCGTCAGAGAGGAGGAGCTCCCAACCTACCCACCCCAGCATATCAAATCACATCAGGACTGAGCTTATCCTCTTCCCCTGTGGCCTGGAGAGATAGCCACACCCGGGAAAAGTGATCAAAAATCAGGAAAGAGAGTCCATGCCAGAGTCAGCCTCTATTCCCTTTACTAGGCTGAAGAGGCCACCCTCTAACTAGATGCAACTCCTAGTGGAGGGAGGGGAACACCAACCCACCCACAAAAACCTTGACATAAAATTTACCCTGCCTACAAGATGGACAGGGACAAAAACAAAGCAGAGATTATGGGAATGTCCAACCAATGACTGGCCCAACTTGAGACTCACCCCCGTGGGAGACAGACAACCTCTGACATGATTAACAATATTCTGCTATGCTTTCAGATAGGTGGCAAGCATAGCTGCCCTCTGAGTGGCTCCACCTGTTTTGTTTTATCCTATATTTTAAAAGAAAGTTATGTGCAAATTTATATATTTAAGTATCCTTGCTTTTGTCTGATCTTCTATATGAAATCACTCTGGGTGAATTGCTATTCTGGTGTTGTTACCTGTCTTGGTTTTCGGTAAGTTTGGTTTTTTTTTTGGAATTTAAGTGAGAACTTATTGTTTATTTTATAAATCTTTCTCTGCCCTCTTCACTCTTCCTTACCTATCTGCGTTTTTATTATATTCCCTACACACCCTGGGGTTCTATTTCAGAATTCGGTCCTACAGTAGTAGGCTCCCGATAATATTAAGGATAGGGAAGATCACTTCTAAAATTTAGAAATGACTTATCAGCAAATAAAAAGGTACATAGTTAATGTGTCCACTGAAGAACAAGGGCCTTCTAGGCAAATGAAAACTAGTTCGTTGCCCGGCGTGGTGATGCACACCTTTAACCCCAGCTTTAACTCAGGAGGCAGAGGCAGGTAGATCTCTGTGAGTTCGAGGCCGGCCTGGTCTACAGAGTAAGTTCCAAGGCAGCAAGGGCTATACAGAGAAACTCTGTCTCAAGCCCCCCCCCCCCAAAAAAAAAAAGGGAAGGTCGATTCAACCAGTAGGTCTGCTGCCTTGTGTCCAGGTTGCAAGGCTGTAATCTGGACTTGACCCTGAGCTCTTTATGCCTACAGCTTGTTCGACTTTCTCAGCCCAAGCACACACTTTCACCTTTTCTTTACAGTGCTTTAAGGTACTCTCAGACTTTGCACTGTGCGTTCAGCTTTACTCTTCTGTCTCATACATGATATTTACAGCCTTTTACATGATACAAAACCAAACGTCCAGCTTCTGAACTTCCAGCTTCAGCTCTGGTCGCTGGTTTAGTACTCATTCCTTTATTGGATTTTAGATTTATGTACTTGGGTTTGAGCATGGTTACATCTTTTTGTTTTCTCCATTTGTACTATATTTAAATGACTGATGGGGACTGATGAAGCAGTGTGAAAATAAAGGGGAGACCTTAACAGAAGCAGATTGTCCCTAATTAGAAAAATGGGCAGTAGTCTCCTTGGGAGAGGAAATGATATGCCAAGGTGTGTGTGTATTAGCGGGTTGGTTAAATGCCAGAAAAGGAAACAGCTCCCTGCCCCCCATCCACACTTGTCAGAGTTGTAAATAGCTGTAGAGGTTTTGATATGTTGACTTTCTTTCAGAAGTTTGGCAGCTTCTAACTGCCTGCAGATAACCCTATGCCAACTTTCCTGTTTCTCAGCTTGCCTGAGGCTTTTAGGACATTAACCCCTCAATGAATAGCTACCTAGGGACAAAAATGATCTTTCTTGTAACTGCACTATGTGCCATCTCAACTTGAAAGTCTTCTTCCCATTTGGCTTCTGACTTCACTTAAATATTTCTTAGTATAGTTTCTGGAATTTCTAATGGTTTTTATTGCCTTTGGGAAGTCATTTGCACTTTCCTCAAAATTTCCAGTTTTCAGACTTTCTATGGAAAGATATTTAAGATCAGAATGACCTAAAAATGCCTGAGCTATTCTGGGGTCAGGTTTTATGTCTGGTTCAAAAGTCATCAGTGTGTGACAGTAGAAGGTGACTGGGAATGGGAACACACTTCCTTATGGGAAGTGGCCAAGATTTTGCATAAAATCCGCAGAGGTCGACAAGTAGAGTGTGGAGCATCTGACTATTGCTTGTATATTTGTTTCCAGCCTAGATTTAATTAGCTGTTCCTGAATTTTGCATTCCCTTGAGCCATGGTCAAATAACTGAGGCCATAATAGAGCTCAAGCTAAGGAGTTCTGCATCTGTTCTGTGTGAGACAGAACCAGTGTGCCTCATTTAGGGTGGGCCTGCTGAGATCCCTTTAGGGTGGGATAATGGGGAGTAGAGTCATGTTTCTATTTTTAATCTCCCTTGTTGGCAATGAGGCATCAACTACTTGCCTGCTCAGCACTTGTAAGATGAAGACAAAGAAGCTAGGCAATCTTGCATCAGGAGAGGCAAGTGTCTAGGTTAATCTTACCTGTTTTATCATCATCTGACTTCAGGTTTCTAAAGTGATCTTTAAAGCCTAACTCTGACTCTTCCATGAAACAATATGAAGGTCACAGTTACCTGGTATCTTTATGAAGAGGGTAGCCCCTAAACCATCTTTGCCTCTAGACAAAGCTTCCAATGGAAAGGAATGGGATGATGGGAGTTTTACATCCTTTGAACCTTTGGGAGAAACAAGTTCACTTCCATGGCCTGTCTTGAAGAAGAGAAATTCTAGTCTCCACGGTTTAAGAGGTTCGTGAGTCAACTCAGGAGAATGTCATTTTGGATACCTTCACTTTGTGGTATTCTTTTCTGAACCCCAACAATACTTCAAAGTGAAGCTGCTAAATCATCTGGTGGTGCTAATCGAAGCGTTTGAGAACCTGCACTCGGAGCTTTAGCTTCTCCCACATTAGACACGTCTATGTCAGACTGAGAAACAGCCCTGCTGATGGCTTCCTGCTCTGATGTGCCTGGCAGAGGCACCTCCTCCATGTCCTTCTTGGGACCTAACTAGAAAGATGCAAAGGATAAACACTACACCTGTGCAACCAATCCTTTATGTCTTTTCCTGCCAAGAGGTAGACATTTTAATTCCCCTTGGCTGCACAGGATCACTCTTACCTCATCCCAGTGTCGGATAATTATGGTCTAAGCTCTTTAAGCTTTCAGATTTAAACTTTCAGATTTGGACTTAATATTTTCCTTTTTCTTCTCTTTCTTTCCTTCCTTCCTTCCTTCCTTCCTTCCTTCCTTCCTTCCTTCCTTCCTTCCTTCCTTCTTTCTTTCCTTTCCTTCTTGCTTTGTTTTTTGAGACAGGGTTTCTCTTGTGTAGCTCTGGATATCCTGGACCTCACTCTGTAGACCAGGCTGGCCTTGAACTCACAGAGATCTGCCTGCCTCTGCCTTCCAGGCGCTGAGGTTAAAGGCCTGTGCCACCACCTCCTGGAATGCCAAGCTTCTTAACTTAAAAATTCATTCTCTTTCACACAACTGAATGACTGTGATCTAAAGTTTCTACTTTGAAGTCCACTGTGTGTGCAGTGAGTGTAAAGCACTTATTTTGGAACTCAAAGGTAAGAATCTGAGCGTGTGTTCTTGGGTGTATAGGCAGCACCCCTGGAGGTCTCTGGATCCTGCCTTGCTGATCTGGACAGGGCGGTTTATTCAAGAAGGTACAACAATCATAAGGTTTAAAATATCATACAGCTGGGCTGAAGAGATGGCAGAGTGGTTAAGAGGACAGTCTGCTCTTGCAGAGGTCTTGAGTTCATTCCCAGCAGTCACATGGTGGTTCACAACTATCCATAAAGTGATATGGTGCCCTCTTTTGACATGCAGGTGTACATGCAGATAGAATATTCATACTCAAAAATCTTTTTAAAAAATTATGTAGCTTTTGATTTGGGTATATTACCACTGATCATGAATAGCAAGTCTCTTAGTATTACTCACAGTATGAGATGGACTTCAGATAGTTTCTCAAAACCACAATATAGGGGCTGGAGAGATGGCTCAATGGTTAAGAGCACTGGCTGCATTTCCAGAGTTCCTGGACTCAAATTTCCAGCACCCATATGGTGGCTTACAATCATTGGTCCCAGGGAATCCAATAACCTTTTCTGGCCTCTGTGGGCACCAGGCATGCATGTGGTATACAGACATACATGCAAGCAAAACACCAATATGAATAAAAATAATAAAACCACATTATATCTGAGGGCATCACAAAGCTCCAAGAGATGAAAAGGCAATAGAAAAAAAATTTTTTTGAAACATGGTTTCTCTGTGTAGCCTTGTCTGCCTGGACTTTCTTTGTAGACCAGGCTGGCCTCCAACTCACAGAGATCCTCCTGCCTCTGCCTTCCCAAGTGCTCAGATTATAGGTGTGTGTCACCAGAGCCCAGCTGGCAATAGGATCTTAATGTAGTTATGACAGAGCACCATAAGCAAATGCCTACCATGTGGTCACATTATTAGCAGTTAAGAGCTAGTATTGGGGGCTGGCTTTGATGTGGGTTCCTGGGCTAGCTAAACTGAAAGGGTTAATAGTAGTATAAAACTTGTAACATGGATGAGACACACCTTATCTCTCAGTGTTTTTAGCCCTTGTGTACAACGTCTACAAATTACTTCAAAGGGAGTGATAAGGGCCACACACTATGACATAGTCATCCTTTGGTGATCAAAATGTAGTTATTGGTAGTCTCAAATCCAATTCAAACTGGCAAAGTGAGAATGATTCTATTTGAGAGCTTAGGGATTGTACTTCATGTATTATGACACTGTTCCAAGCAAGGCAGAGAAAGTTGGAAATTTTATGAACTATGGACTATTGAGAAGGAAGAGGAATAATATGATATGATTGACAAAACCTCTAAACAATAGAAATATTCATGAAACAATGAATGATCTCTTGCTGTGCATCTTGAACCTCTGGGAATAATATAATTGTCTGGTCCTTCTAGTCATTCTAGGTCCCTGAGGTTATAGTGTAAAGGTGGCCAGAGTTCTTATTCCTAGATAGAAGGTGGAATCATGTTCAAGTCTTGCTTCTTAATGGTTTTTCCCCTTAGTTTAGAGAAATGCTTTCATCAGTGTTTCTCCCTTCTTTTTAATACATCTACCCCCTTTTGATCATGATCTCTTTCCATGAAGAGCATTCATGTTCAGTGTTTGGACTGGTTCCTTGGCACTAGAAAAGTCATTCCCAAGGAGTCATTATGTCCTACAGAGAGAAGAAAATGACTGTGGGTGGAGAGTTTCACATTTGAGTGAGCAGATGAGAGGGATATAGAGAATGGGTCAGTGGTTATGCACACTGGCTGCTCTACTAGAAGACTCTGGTTTGGTTCCCAGAAGCATGGCTGCTCACCACTATCTGTAAGTCCAGTTCCCGGGGATCCTACTCCCTCTTCTGGCCTCTGTGGGCAGCACACGCACATGGTGCACAGCATACATGCCTGCAAAGCACTCAGACACATAAAATGAAAATAAGTATTTAAAAAAGCGGGTTGTGGACAATGTCATGATTTTTTCCTTCGGAGGATCCCCTAGAAGGATGTGTGCACAGGCGTCTGTGTAGTCATTATTTTGAAAGGAGAAATGGCTAAACCTTGATTTAAACAAAACAGCAGAAAGTGGGGCCCATGCTAAAAGTGCATTGAACATGTACCTATGCATAGGAAAAACCCACAAGACAAACGTCTTTCCAACCTGGGGGTCAGGATGGGATTCAGAGTTCAAAGAGCCATTAGGTTGTATTAGATGTTGCTTAGCAAATGTTAGATCATGACTCTTAATTAGTTTTAAACCAATCAAAGAGAGATTTTAAAGTTACAGAGGTGAGTAGGAATGGACAACACTCAGGTTATGTTGCTTGATTAATTTATTTTAGTATAATGACATTGTTTCTAACATAAGGGAGCCTTAACTTAAGGAAAGAAGCCTAACCTGGGACTGAGCCTGGGAAATGGGAAAGGCATGTTTGTTTGTTTGTTTGTTTGCTTTTCAGTCCTAGAGGAGTTAAGA
>NW_026591643.1:2886792-2979671 GCF_907164565.1 Psammomys obesus | reverse complement strand
AAAAGCAAACAAACAAACAAACAAACAAACAGCAATATGGCTGCCAGTCTTGGCAGCACACACCTTTAATCCCAGCACTTGGGAGGCAGAGGCACATGGATCTCTTTGAGTTTATAAATTGCCAATACTGTCTCAAAATAATCAACCAAAACAAAAACAAACAAAAAACATAAGGTTGCTTTTACATCAGTCATGATTCTACTAATCTTATTACCAATTATTAAACTTGTTTTCCCTAGAGTTTGTTGCAAAGATTGGGCAAGTCCCCTATAGTATCTCAAATACATATACTGAAAGTCAATTTTGAAAGATGCAAATGAGTAGGGTTTTTGTTTGTTTTGTTGTAGTTTTGCAAGACAGGCTTTCTCTGTGTAGTCTTAGCTGTACTGGACTTGCCCTGTAGACCAGGCTGGCCTCGAACTCATAGAGTCTGACTCTGTCTCCCTGAGTGCTGGGACAAGAGGTCTGCACCAAAGGTTGTTTATTAAAGCCCTACCTACTCTTGGCACTGGAAGACACACTTTATAGAGTCCATATGAAAATGGCCAATAGTTTCTTGTTGTTAGAGACTTTGAGTACCTTTTAAGAATTTGGTGTAATAGATAATTTCTTTTTAAGAAGGTTTGTGGGTTAAGTGATCTCATTATGATAGTCTAACTTTTACTGCAGCTTTTGAGAAAATGCTTGGGTCAGTTGCTCAGCTAGAGTAGGTAACTCATGAGGCCTTTATCAGCCAAGGTCAGGAGAAAATGTTTAAGCAGTGCTCAGAAGATGGAATGGAAGAGGTTACTAATTTCACTTATTAGATGTGTAGAAGTTATCCCACGTCAGGCAGAAGAGTAAAAAAGGCATTTAGTCATCTGGCTATTGAATGCAGTGTTTAATAGTGTGCTATTGAAACATTCAGGAAATAGACTAAGGACTTGTTTATAAAATCTGGGGTAATTTTTGCGGTCCATTTTAGAAGTAGGCTATAAGATCCAAATGTTCTCTGTCCAAAACATCTCCAACAAACAGATTAATTTCTACTAATCTGAAAAGCTATACTGATGGGTTTTAGTTAAAAGATCAAGTTGCTTAGATGGGTGTAATGGTGCATACCTACAATCCTAGAACTTGGGAGGCTGAGGCAGAAGAGAAAAGTGAGAGAGGGGGAAGGAAGGAAGAGGGGGAAGTGTTGGGGAAATTTACGTTCTTTAACATTTCAGAAGTGGCATACAATTTAGGCTTTGTCCAAAGGTCATGGTAAGTTTTAACATTATCTTCATTAGAATTTGTTTTCAAGAGGCCATTAAAACAAACAGGGTCCCATTGATTAGGTTTTGGGAAAGCTGAATTTTACTATTATAAAGAAAGAAACAGAAGGAGAACGAAGCAGGAGAGGGGCAGTTTACTGAGCAAGAACTAGAAAGTGATAGACGTCACAAGACTGTTACAAAACGGAAGCGCCCTGGCATAACTGAAGTTTCCTGATGGTAGAGTTTTTAAAGTTAGTTGCCTAACAAAACCAATTTAAAGTATGCTTTTCAGTTGAGTTGTTTAATTTTGTGATCTTTTTCTATAACTGAACATTCAAATAAACCAGTTTTAAAAATAGCAGGAGCAAGTCAAATGGACCAACATTGTTTCAAATTATTAGTCATTCCAGTCTGGCATGACAGAAATTACGAACAGCGCCCACAGGAAAAAGAGAGTTGTGCAGATGATGGTTGCCTGCCAATCACACCTGTAGAAAAAGAATGCCCCCAAATTGCCTGTGTTCAAAAGGAAAGTTGCTTTTCCAAACACTTCAGTACTTAAAGTACTTAAAGTAAAGAAGCCTTCTATGCAGCCAGCAGCAAAAGGACACTTGAGCCAAGTTTCAAAACCCGGATAAAAAAGACAAGGTGTTTAGAAACTGAGACTATCTCTAGTCTCAAATGTGGGGGGAGATGGTGGCCTACAAAAGTGCTGTTTGATCCACAGCAGCACCAAAAGTGGACACCACTTTGGATCCCACAAAGGATATTTGCTAACAACTATCATTACCCCAGATACAGAAAATGAAAAGATAGAAAAGATCAGTAGAGGTTTCAGAAGACATAACTGAGTAAATATAGAAATAAAAAATGAGAACAATAGAAAAGATTAGAGTTTATGTTAACTACTGTTCAGAACAAGGGTTACATGACTGTTAGGAGATAAAGACTACATAAACAGAATTAAAATGTCCATCAACCGGGAGTCTGATAGTCTCTCAACATGCAGCTTGAGTTCTGGATTTAACATAACTGTCAGGTGTTCTGCTTGTGTTACATGACTTAAGTCAAAAGGGTTGTGGCAACCAAGGTTCACATTTCTAGGTAAAAGCTGGAATTGGCGGTCTGGCCTCCAAAGCAGGGCCCCAGTTCCAATTCAAGAGGTTCTTTCAATGCTGCCTTCATAGTGGATCAGTGTTTAAAAGGAATTTCTCAATAGGGCTGTGTGACCTTGTGTGTGTCTCTGTGTGTATGAATATGCATGTCTGAAAATGTGTGTGATTTTAAAAACAACCTGCTTTGCTTTGTTAATTATATAATGCCAAGGGAAAACCAAACAAAATCTCTACTTCTGGACCCCACAAACACAAGCACAGAAAGAGTCTTAAAATTGGGGCCTGGAGAGATGCCTCAGAGGTTAAGAGCACTGGCTGTTCTTCCAAAGGTCCTGAGTTCAATTCCCAGCAACCACATGGTGGCTCACAACCATCTGTCATGAGATCTGGTGCCCTCTTCTGGTGTGCAGGCTCACATGCAGACAGAATACTGTATAAATAAATCTTTAAAGAATCTTAAAATTATTAAAGACTGCCAGCTGGTGACCTTTAATCCTAGCATTCGGGAGGCAGAGGCAGGCAGATCTCTGTGAGTTCCACGTCAGCCAGGGCTACACAAAGAAAACCTGTCTCAAAACAACAACAAAAAATGACTGAAAATTGACAAAAGTTTACTGACCAAGGTTTTGTGATTTAGATTCAGGGTTTGCTGATTCTAGTCATTATCTCTGCCCTTGACTAGCTGTGGCTTTGATTGGGTCATGCGTTTTCCTTCCCTGACAAAATCAGGCTTACACGGACCATCCTCAAGTGCAGCTTGGTTTCCTGATTGTTTACTTACTTGCTTACTGAGACTTTCAGCATAACCACCTGTACTCTATTTGTAATGGGTCAATCTACACTTATTGCATAGTTGACGTTTTTGGCAAAAGGAGCACTTTAATCAGCCTCATTCATGAGAAGTAAAGACTTCTGATGGTGCAGCTCAGGCATTTAGAGTCTTCTACACAAATGTTCTGAGAAAATGAAATCTTAATTCTCAGGACCCATAAGAGAAAGGCAAATTTGCTCTTGCTGGATTCTTCTTCATACGTAAGTCTATGTCAGCAGCAGCAGCAGCATAATTTTTTTTTTTTTTTTGAGACAGTGTTTCACTGTGTAGCCTTGGCTGTCCTGGAACTCACTGTGTAGACCAGGCTGGCCTTGAACTCACAGAGATCCACCTGCCTCTGCCTCCCGAGTGCTGGGATTAAAGGCGTGCACACTATGCTTGGCACATCTTCCTTAAAATATGTTTTAGATTTATTTATTTATTTATTGTATTGTGAGTGCATACGTGTGACTGTGACAGAGCATGCCTGTGGAGGTCAAAGAATGAAGAGCTGGAGTCAGCTCTCTTCCGACACCATATGGGTTCTGCAGATGAAGCAGTGCTCATCAGTGGCAAGTACCCCTATTCAGAGTCATCTCAATGGCCCAGAGATACACAATCATCTTCCTCTCCTCCTCCCTCTGTCCTTCCATCTCTCCCTTCTTGAGATGAACTCTTGCTATGTAGCTTTGGCTCTGTGTAGCAGGCTGGCCTCAGACTCACAGAGATCCACCCATTTCTGCCTCCCCAGTGCTGGGATTTAAGGGGTGCACCATCTCACCCAGTCTCGCCATCTTCTTAGAGTGAGCGGACATTCATGGGAATGTGTCCTATCGTTTGATGACTACATGATGACCTCAGACTACCTCTATCCAGTACTTAGCCATGTCCAATGCAAGAGGAAAAGGGCAAGTGTGTGCCCGCAACCCACTGGTATCTGTGTACGCCTGGTCCAATTTGTTTCTAGAAAGCTTTAACAGTACTTTACACTTGAAGAAATTCAAGCGACTAAGTTGCTTCTTCCTGCGACTTCAAAGTCATAAAGTGATGGAACTTGTACCAATTCAGGCCTGTAGGAGCTCACATAGAAACAGTCCCACAGCATGTAAACCCACAAGGATTTTCATAGTGCTGGCCATTCTTTAAATCATTATTATTCCCTTATTCCCCCGTACTTCCCCTCCGACAATGATTCCTGTGTGACGTAAACAAATGTGGCAATACTATTTAAGGACGATTTGTTTCCAGATACCATTTCCACAGAAGCTAGAGGACAAGTGTTTGTCTAAATTGTAAAGACATACTCTACCTCACTGTAAAAGCCACTCTTCAAACGTTATTTGAAATCACATCTTTCCCCCAGCACACACCTCTTCCCTGACCTTCATGAGCCTTTTTTTCTCCTGAGATCTCTGGAAGGCACTGGGTCGTCAGTTACAGGAGCGTCTCTCTCTTTAACCTTGGGAAGGCATGACCATGTCTTGTGACTGCACTGTGTCTTCATTTCAGGCATTCAACACAGATACACTAATTTGGGAATAAGGCAAATTTGTTCTCCTATTTGCTAGGGGAAGATATGAGAAGTCCTGTGAATGCCACGTAGACCCAGAACTAGCTTGCTGGTTTACGAGCCTCTCTGCAGCAAACCCCATTCAATGTCCAGTTAGCCGTACCCGAAAGAGGAAAGAAGAGATCTTCTTTTTAAGCAGCAATGCTGAAGACCTGACAACCACACTCCAGTCACTCTGGAATCATGCCCCACCCCGTGTTACCCAATGTTACTTGTTTGGCTCCTATGCATAGGTATCAGCTAACATTTAAGTATATGTGAAATTCATTTTTAGTGTTTTATGTTGCTTTCAGCTCACATTCTAATGGCTAAAAACAACCTTCTAAAACATAAAAATTTTTAAAAACATAAAATCTACTCCTGTGGGCCACATCAAAAATAAAAATAAAATTTAAAAGGTGTCAAATAGATGTGGTCTATAAGTCACAGCTGACTGTGGGGCATCTGGATTAGTCCCTCAGAGAGCCCGCACTGCACAGAAATAACTCATCTGGAAAATAGCAATGTCAGAGGCTTGGGCGAGGTTGACCTAAAGAGGGCTCTAAGCCAGAGTGCCGAGTCACGTGCCTTGCTTTCTCAAGGCCTGGTGGCTTTGAGATGGTCAGGCTTCTGGCGCGCCTCAGGGCTGTGTGCTCGGCCCCTCCACTCCCTCCACAGCATCATTTTCTAGGCTGCCCTTGTTGGAGAAATGGCATATTTGCCCACATCCACAGAGAAGCCGGCCACCGTGGTGGGGGGCACCTACCACCCCAGCACTCAGGAGATGGAGGCAACAGGGTTTTGAGTTTGAATCCTGCCTGTGCTATGCAGTGAAAACCTGTCTCAAAAACAGTAACAGCAACAACAAACAAGGGTGCACAGACACTGCCCCACGTGAGGAATAATGAAGCATTTGGGGACAAGTTTTTAAGCTTTTGGAAAACCATTTCTAACCTATTTTTTTGGACTTGGTGGCCTCCGGGCATCCCAAACTCATTAACATCAGTTCATAGCTTTTCTGACAGCTTTTCACACTGCTGTGGCCAAACGCCTGATTGAAGTAACTCACAGGAGGATTCAGTTTGGCTCACAGTTTCTGCAAGGACAGTCCATCATGGTAGAGACGGGAGTATCTCGGTCTGTGGTACATTTGGGATACTGTATGATTAAAAACTATAGTTTTCTTTCTTATTTATCTGTCTGTTAATAGTACAGTACTGAACCCCCTACTACGACTGCATCTTACTATCGTTGTCTGTTTCTCCCTTTCGTTCTGTGAATATTTAAGTCATTTAGGTACCTCAGGGCTCAGTGAATATACATTTACTATTATTATATTTACTGGGTTATCTGTTCTCTTTGTCACTCCATACTGCCTCTTTCAACTGTCAGATTTGAATGATAATTTTTGTGTGTGTGATGAAATAGTCACCCTGCTCTTGTTTGGTTATTGCTTGCAGCTATCATCCTTGATGATGTGCTGTTGTTGGTTTGGCTTGGTTTTTCAAGACAGTTTCTCTGTGTATACCCGGTTGTCCTCTCTGTAGACTAGGCTGGCCTCGAACTCATGGAGATCTGCCTGCCTCTGCCTCAAAAGTTCCAGGATTAAAGGCATATACTACCACTTCCTGTTGCTTCTTGAGACTTTTTATTAGTGGTTATTGGGGGCTTATTATAATATTTTATGACTACAATAGGCCATTTTAGCCCAGTAACATTAAAACTTCAACGATATAAAATTTTTACATTTGCCTCTCTATTCTGACAGGTTTTAGATATTACTCTTTCCATTGTTTTATGGTGTGTATACATTAAGAAACTGCTATTATATTGTTTGCTATAGTTATTTTTAGTATCTATACCTATGAACTTTGTTATAAAATTAAAGATGATTTATATGCCACCAATATACAAGCAGAATCAAACAGGCATTGTGGTGCACTCCTTTAATCTCAGAACTAACTAGACAGTGGCAGATGGATCTGTATGATATTGAGTCCAGTCTGGTATACACAGTGAATTTCAGGACAGCCAGAGCTACACAGTGAGACCTTGTCTCAAAAAAGACAAAAATAAATAGTAGAATCTTCTAAATTTGACTGTTTCCTTTTAGCAGTGGAACTACCAGGTTTTTTCAGGTTTTTGAGACAAGGTCCCACTATGCAGCTCTAGCTGTCCTAGAACTCACGAAGTAGGCCAGGCTGGCCTTGAACTTACAGGGCTCTAGTGCATCTGTCCTGAGTGCTGGGGGGTGGCAGGAGCATCCTGTCCAGCTCTCTCTCTCTCTTCTAAATTCTTTTATGAAAACCCACTCTCCCCATCCAAGAGCATTCTTAACTTGAACTTCCCTCACTGTTTCAAAATTAGTTTCTCTGAGGAGAGCTTAGCAGTTTATTCTTTGTTCTCTTCTTGGGCAAAATGTCTGAGCCACTGGACTAGGTACAAAGGGTAGTTTGGAGCACCCCCTTTACTTTATGGTCAGGGTACTCTGAGGAAGCAGCAGCTTCCAGCCTCCTCTGCCTCCATCTTCCCAGACAGAACAAAGCAGGGCAAGAATGACCGGGGTCCCGGTGTTCCTGGGTTACCATGCTTGGGGTAGTCTTTAGAAGGAAGGGAGAGGTGAGCATGGTGGCAACATCTGCCAGAGTTGACCACCTATGATTCAAAGCTGGGCTGTGGGATGATAAATCCAGGTTGCTTTCTTCTGATGGGATGCTCCTGACTGGGAGATGAGGGGAGAAGCAACCCCATTTTCTTGACCATACCCACCCAAAAGTGGACGTGTTGTTTTAGACTCTGGGGAAAAAGAAAAGAGAGAAAGCACATCATGGTTCATACCACAGACTCTTGCTCCCCTTATGTAAACAAACAAACATTAAAATTTCATAAATAGATGTTTCTTTACTTTTTCTAGAGTTCTTAGCACAACTTTCAGATACTGAGTATTGGCTGATTTAAAAACAATATTCCCGAGGGACTGCCTCTGACATAATCTGATTGGCCTGCTCTTTGATCACCTCCCCCTGAGGGGGGGAGCAGCCTTACCAGGCCACAGAAGATGACAATGCAGCCATTGTCTCACTCCTGATGAGATCTGATAGACTAAGATCAGAAGGAAGGAGAGGAGGATCTCCCCTATCAGTGGACTTGGGGAGGGGCATGCGTGAAGAAGGGAGTGGGAGGGTGGGATTGGGAGGGGAGGAGGGGGGGCTTATGGGGGGCTACAAAGTGAATAAAGTGTAATTAATAAAAAATTAAAAAAGGGAAAAACAAACAAACAAACACAATATTCCCAGCCACAGGTACCTCTGGAGAGTAGGTACACGAACCCACTCACACTGCCAGTCTGGAAGTGGGGCAGATGATTGGCAAACTTTGTTACATGTCAGATAGTAAACATTTTTCTTTATGAGAAAAATGATATTTTGCACCCATTCAAATATGCCATTGTACTACAAAAGTAGCCACAGACAATACATAAATAAAGGGCTGTGGCTGTTTCCCAGTAAATTTCCCTTATAAAACAGATTTGGCCCATAGGCCATAAGGTACCAGCTCCTGCTACATACCAGAACGTAACATAGGTGATTTGACCACGACAACATAATGAGCCAGGCACAGGGGCACACACCGGTGTATTCCCTCACTGCACTTGTGCTTAAGCTAACAGCAAACGTCCACCTTGGGTTTTGTTAGCTTTAATAATAAATGAGGAGGGCTTTGTTTGCGCTGCTCTTGAGCTCAAATCCCAAGAGTTCCCTGGTTTCCCCCATTCAGATCTTTGTACTATTCATTGATCCTTGGAGACTTAGCCTCACTGGTCATGGTGAGGGTCAACACAGGAATGTTCACTTTGCAAGTGTGAGGAACTGAGTTTGAATCCCCAGCACTAACACAAAAGCTATGCATGTCTGCAGCCTTACTACTGAGGGCAGAAGCTGGCTGGCCAACCAGCCTAGTGAAGCCGTGTGCTGGCTCAGCGAGAGACTGTCTCGGGCAGTAAGGCCAAGAATGAAAGAGAATATACAAGTCTGGTACGTGAATCTGCACATTCACACACACAGCAAGATCTGACTCCATGTTCCATGTAAGAGATACACTGTAAGTATAACACACGTGAGTTGAAAGGAAATGATCAAGAAAACAAATAGTAAGTATCAGATCAGAAGACTGAATGGCTGTTTTAATATCAGAAAGAACCAATTTTAAGTTTGAAAGTATTATTATTTATAGGTTAGAAGGATCAAGATTATTAAGTGAAAATTCTCCTCATTGATCTATAGATTCAATACAATCTCAATTAAGATTCTATTGGCTTCAAAAATGGCAGAATAGCTGTGAACATTTATTGGTTCCACCCCGTCATTTCAGCACATGTATTCCATGTATAATGACTGCGTCAGGGTAACTAAAATGATTCAACCATTAGCCACTTTTTCGTGTGTTGTGAAGATTCAAAATGCTTTCTTTCAGCTATTTTAAGATCTATAATAAATTAACTACAGCCACTCTACTGTGCTATCTACTATAACTTATTCCTTCTAACTCTTGTATCCAACAACACTCTTCTCTATCTCCATCCAAGCCTCTGCTAGTTAATAGTCTACTCCTTACTTTTGTGTGATCAAATTTTAAAACTTCTATATAGGAGTAAAAACATGTAGTATTTTCTTTCTGGACCTGGCTCATTTCACTTGCCATAAGTTCTCCAATTCTATTGGAGTGGGTCTTTAGTTCTAGTGTAAATTTGACATGCTAATTTTAATATTTATACGGAACGCATGCAAAGGGCTTAACATGATTTTGAGAAAAGAACACCAAAACTATAATAATTACTCTGCTTTAAAGACTTGCTGTAAAGTGTATGTGTGTGTGTACTAATGATCCTGCTTCAGCCTCTGGAAGGCTGGCCATACTGGAATATGGGGAATACAGAGGCATTTAGCATCATGCCAACAACATGATAATTTTCATATTTGTTTTAAAGGCTAACTATTAGTGAGTAGCCACGACACTTTTTAAACAGAAGAATATATCAAATTATCACACCAGAAATTAAAACTTTAGTCCCAATTAAAACATAGTCCCAACAGTGATTTTATTTCAGAATTAACCCATCAGTAGAACAAGTAAAAAGAAAACAAAAAAAACTACATATATATGAATTTAGCACATGCAAGTATATGATAATGACATAATTTAAAAATCAAAAGAGTAAATTAATAGTTGAATAACAAATTAAGATATCCAGCTATCAGAAGGGTAAATAAATAGTTGGATAACTTAACATGTAAAAACATTAAATTATAAATATCTTTCATATCTTACATGCATGTGCACATACAACCCCAGAGCTTCTAAACATAATAAAAACAAGAGAAAATATATTAAATGTTTAAATAATCTTTTGGAATACAATGGCTTCTCTAAACATGGCTCTCAAAGGAGAAACAGCAAGAAAGAGAATGATAAATTTTTTCATAAAATTAACAGAAACTGAAAATTTAACCCCCAATTTTTTATCTGCCTATTGATTTTAAGTAAACAACAAAGCATCTGTTAAAGGTGTATTATCAAGTGTATAATGAAGACTTCAAGACATTGCTGCCTAAGACATCTTATCAGAATGGGAGGGTTTGTTTTCCTTCCGTTTAAAGAATGATGACTGCTACGCATGAAGATGAGTCACAGCTTGAGTACTCTTTTTTTATGACCGATGACTCTCTCATGATTCTCTAGCTGCAGTGATATGTTCTTAACACACATTTACTCACTGGCTCAACACTTACTGAGTGGCTTCTAAGAGAAAGGCGTGTGCTGGGCCATAGTGTAGGAGCACCCTCACTCTGAAGTCACAGGTAGTGTCAGGCTTGAGCAGTTTTGGAGCACCTGTACAGCTGGGCAGGCCACCTGACTCTTGAGCCTCAGCTGCCTTATTTCTTAGTAAAGTCTGCTAATATCTTGGAGAAATGCTGTGAACATTAGAAGCAACCAAACATTTATGAGCATCTACTCTTTTCTAAGTTCTTTTTTAAAAATAATTTTATGGACCACCATGTGGCTGCTGGGAATTGAACTCAGGACCTTTGGAAGAGTAACCAGTGCTTTTCACCTCTGGGCCCCACCATTCAATAAGGACATTTGCTCAACTATGTTCATAGAAGCTTTATTTGTAATAGCTAAAATTTGGAAACAACCTAGATGTCCCCCCAACCGAGGAATGGATACAGAAATTGTGGTACATTTACACAATGGAATACTACTCAGCAATTAAAAACAAGGAAATCATGAAAATTTTAGGCAAATGGTGGGAACTAGAAAAGATCATCCTGAGTGAGGTAACCTAGAAGAAGGAAGACACATATGGTATATACTCACTTATAAGGGATATTAGCCATATAATATAGGATAAACATATTAAAGTCTATAGCCCTAAAGAAGCTAAACAACATGGAGGCCCCTAGAGAAGATGCTTAATCCTTATTTAGAAGGGCAAACAGGATAGACATTGGAAGTAGGAGAAGACAACAAACAGGACAGGAGCCTTCCACAGAGGACTTCTGAAAGACTCTGCACAGCAGGGGATTGAAGCAGATACTGAAACTCATTGCCAAACTTTGAGCAGAGTACCAGAATCCTTATGGAAGAAGAGGGAGATAAAAAGACCTGGAGGGGACAGGAACTCCACAAACAGAACAATTGAGCAAAAAACCTGGGCCTGGGGCGGGGGTGTGCTGCAGAGACAGATACTCCAACCAAGGTCCATGCATGGAGAACACCTAGACCCCCTGTTCAAAGGAAGCTGATAGGTTGCTCAGTTTCCAAGTGGGTTCCCTAGTAAGGAGAACAGGGGTTATCTCTGACATGAACTCAGTAGCTGGCTCTTTGGTCACCTTCCCCTGGGGAGTGCAGTCTTTCCAGGCCACAGAGGAAGATGATGCAGCCAGATGAGACCTGATAGGCTAGGATCAGATAGAAAGGGAGGAGGACCTCCCCTATCAGGGTACTAGGGAAGGGCATAGGGAAAGAAGAGGGAAGGTGGGTACAACTGGCTGCAGTGGGGGTACAAAGTGAACAAATTGTAATAAATAAATAATTAAATTAAACTTAAAAAATAATTCTTATGTATTTGGAGTTTTCTGCATGTATGTCTGCACACTACGTACATGTGTGTATGGTGCCCACAGAGGCCAGAAGATGACATCAAACACTCTATGACTCATAGAGATGGTTGAGAGTGTCACATGGGCACTGGAAATTGAACTTGGGTCCTCTGGAAGAGCTTTCTCAGAAAATTAGGTATCCAAAAGGTGCTCTACCATATCACAAGGACATTTGTTCAGCTATGTTCATAGAAGCTTTATTCATCATAGCCAGAATCTGGAAACAATCTAGATGTCCCTCAACCAAAGAATGGATATAGAAATTGTGGTGCATTTACACAGTGGAATACTACTCAGCAATTAAAAATAAGGAAATTTGCAGGCAAACTAGAAAAGATCATCCTGAGTGAGGTAACATGGTTTTTATTTTTTATCCTTTTATATAGAATGCATCTGTGTGCATTGTATAGATAATTTGTGAAACAATGTGGAATATAAATATTAAAGAATTGACTTAAAAGGGATAAAGAAGTATTTAGCCACAGAAAGATAATGCCAAATAAGCCTAGATAGACATTTTGAGAAAACTGAAGAAATACAACTTTTCCCTTAAGCAGAATGTGAAGTCACTGCAGGCAATGAGTCAGATTTCATATATGAGTAGAAGAGTTGGGGAGACTACAAATCCAGATTTATCAGTGTTGGCACTAGTTCTATCTTGAGATGGATAATGCTTTCTTGGAGCAGTGAGGGTGAGAACTGAGTTGCCCATTATAGGATATTTAGTAGCATTTCTGTTATTTTTTACATGCCAGCCATAGCCCCAAATTTGACACGAAGTTTTATCTGCAAATGTTTTCTAAGGGGACAAAATCATTTCCAACTGAGAACCGCTGGAGTCAACTGTTTGGTATGGAAGGGGCACATTTAGAAGTACAGATGTGCAGTGTCTTATTTGAGAGCATCTCTTACCCACAACAATGCCAGCATATACTAACACTAGTTCTTCCTCTATATTGAATGAACTGATGATCATTGACGCTTGACATTGAAGGGCTTGCTAAATCAGTGCATATTTTTGCTATCTATATACAAGTGAAGCAAATGAGACTGATTTTTATGGTTTTACTATTTCTCCCTACTTCCTGTTAGGACTAGTTGCCTAATTTCCTATTACGTTTGTAATGAAGAATATACAATAGGTGTTCAACAATTATTTGCTAATTTTTATTTTATAAGGCTGGTCCTAAATTAAAAATATGATGGGATGGAAGCCAAGCTTAGTGATTTACATTTGTAATCACAGTATTAATGTGACCGAGGCAGTAAGTTTGCCATGGACTTAGTGCCAAACCAGGCTACACCCTGATTTTTAGGCCAACCTGGGCTCCAATATAAGACATTGTCACAGAAATAAGCAAGTATGTGAAGAGATTAGAAACTGCTTTATATGACCTTTATATTTTTAGAGAAAGGACTACACTCAGCTTATCATAAAATTATTTCTCCTGGATATGAAATTACAAATGTAATGCCATCCTTCCAAATGTGGCACAGTGCCTCATCACCTTTTTAAACATAACAAGGCAGTCAAGGATATCTCAAAAAATACTAAGGAGAGAAAAAGAAATATATAGACTTTCTACATTTTACAGATATGATATAGAATACTCTGGATTTTAGAGGCATTTGTTATAACTTATTCTAGCCTAAGCTTCCACGTTTAGGGGCTGGAGAGATGGAGAATTCGGTTCCAAGTACCCATATGGCATCTCACAACTGTCTGTAACTCCAGTTCCGGGCGATTGGATACCTTCTTCTGGCCTCATACCTGTTGGCAAAATACCCACATATATAAAGTAAAAATAAACAATTTTTAAATAAAATTTAAAATAAAAATATTTTAGTTGTATTATTTTTAATGTATGTGAATGTTTTGCTTGCATGTGAGTATGTATACCATGTACATGCTTGGTACCTGTGGAAGTCAGAGGACCTCCATGCTTGCTGCCTGTTGGATCCCCTGGAAGTGGAGTTACAGAGGACTGTGAGCCACTGTGTGGCTGCTGGGAACAGCACTCAGGTCCCCTGCAAGAACAAATGCTCTTAACCATCTGAGCCATCTCTCCAGGTCCTCGTTCATTTTTGAGACAGGGTCTTTGCTGCAGAGCCCAGGCTGACCTTGAAAGTACAACCTCAGCTTCCCAAATGCTGGGATTACAGGCATGTCTCATCACACTCAGCGAAGTTTACAAGTCTGGCTGGTGGTGGTGCACACCAGTAATCTCAGCAGTAGAGAGGCAGAGGCAGGCTATAGAGTCCATTTTATATACCAAGCTCCAGAACAGCCAAGCTACCTGTCACAATAAATGATAGATAGATAGACAGATAGATAGATAGATAGATAGATAGATAGATAGATAGATAGACAGACAGACAGACAGATGAATGAATGTGTAAGTCTAGCAATTAGTTCCATTTTTTTTAAAGCTGACTCACTTTTCATTAGGTACATAGTGGTACTATGTTATGGTTCCTGTGCTCTAAATGGCTAGAATTCCCATAGGTGTGGTTAATCTTGTGCAACATTAGTTATCTAATCAATTATTCTTTTGTATCTCTACAACTTATCTGTTGAAATAATAGGTCATTATTTCCTTGTTATACTTCTATACTCTCATGACACTAATTTCCTTGGGGAATGACAGGTTTTTATGTGAAGGTGCTAATTCCCTGGACGCTTGGCAGCTCTTACCAATTAGCATAGTTCCTTGCATATAATAGGTGCTTAAAATAATCTATGAGGGCTGGCCATCTGCTCAGTGAGTAAAGGCAGTTGCTGCCAACTCTGATGACCTTAGTTCAATACCTGGAGCCCACAGAGTAGAAGGGAAGAGCTGACTCCCCTTAAGTTGTCTGCTGACCTCCACACAAGTGCCATACACACACCCATACGCCACACACCAAATAAATAAATAAATGTAATAAAATAGCTGATGTCTGAATAGGCAACAAAATGTGAGGCATTAGGGGAATGTTACTCAAGGAAATGTTGAATTGTAGTTAACGTTTCCATTTGTCTCAAGGAAATAGTGAACCAATTATTTTCATTTATTCCAACAAATATACTCCTGAGTTACACACTCAAGTGGAAAATGTCTGTCCTGGTCAGAATCCAACCTTACATGAATTCTTTGATGTATATAAAAGGTCCAATGTCATGGGAAATGGCTCATTAAAAAAAAGGGGGGGTTGAACATGTGATAGAAGGTATTCATGTTTACAAAGGTGGATACTGCAAAAGCCAGGCTAATATGTGTGACTTCTTGCATTTGATGAAAATATAAGTACACCAATATGAAATGTTAGGTTTCTCTTCTGCACCGCAGTTTTCTTTATGCTGATGTCACCGCAGCCACAGCTCTCTTTCAGCACTTATTATCTACTTTAATAATGCTGAATGTGTTGTGCAAAAATATTTCTTCTTGGTCTACTAATGCAAAAAAGTTCCTTCAGGATGATCAAAAGATAGTACAAGAGGCCACACCTATAAATTAGTTCTCACAAGACAATAAATTACTTATGTAACACATTTATGTAATACTCTTTTCATTCCAGAGATCCAGACTTTCTGCACGTTCCTGTTTGAGCTGATGTGCAATTCTATCTCAAGAAGCCATTTGCCATGTACAAGCCATGCACACTTAGCATGCTCATGTGCTCATGCTTGTGGGCAACTTGATAATAATATCCATGCAAGAATACTGAAATCCTACATTTAACAGAAATGCAAAAATGGACTATTTGTTATTTCAAAGGACTTTCAGAAGAAAAGAATTATATTTTCATTTCAGTGATTGCCTTGGATAAGGCATAAAAATAATTAAGGTATGGCCCATGAACCATGACCTCAGGAAAATTGTGGTCTGATGGGCGGGCGAGGCAGACATGAGCAAAACAATTATTATTTTTTAAGCACTGTCCAACAGACTCTAGAGGAGGAAAATCTGAGAAATGTTTAGAGAATGGCCAGTGGTTCAGAGTTCCATAGTAAATAGGGCTTAGGGCTGTTCTAGAATAAGGATTTCAGACTATATGTTGTAGGTGACAGCACTTTGAGAGCTTGAACATAGTGCTGAGATCTTCTACAAGTCATATTAGAAATAGCATCCTGGCAGCAATCTTAAACTTATTTGAAGGGACTTTTTTTTGTATTTATTATTATTATTATTATTTTACACTTTATTCACTTTGTATCCCCCCATAAGCCCCTTCCTCTTTCCCTCCCGACTCCACCCTCCCTCCCCCTTCTTCACCCATGCCCCTTCCCAAGTCCACTGATAGGGGAGGTCCTCCTCTCCTTCCTTCTGATCTTAGTCTATCAGATCACATTCAGAGTGGCTGCATTGTCATCTTCTGTGTCCTGGTAAGACTGCTCTCCCCTCAGGGGGAGGTGATCAAAGAGCAGGCCAATCAGTTCATGTTAGAGACAGTCCTGAAGGGACTTTTTTTAAAGAGCAACTTCAGTCAAAGATTTGTGATCTTCTTTCTTTCTTAGCATCATCAGTGTCTGATGAAAAGTATGTTTTTAATTAGCATTAAACATTTTCATCATGGCCACAGCAGCACAGCATGTGAACAAAACAGTGAACCCTGTATCATTACAATGGATTTTCTCCCTTCCCCCTTCCATGATGATTCTTGAGCTTAGTTTATATTCAAGTATGTGTCTGAACTTGTCTTATTTACATTTAGATTTAAAATAACTATGGTGCAAAATGACGAAACAGAATTTACAGAGAAAAGTAGTTGTTCAGGCTAGAGTGGTTTTGTGGTTCTGAAGATATGATTCAATTTCCAGCATCCACATCAGGCAGCTTAAAACAGCCTGTAACTTTAGCTTGAGGAGGATCCAAGAACTCTAACCTTGTAGAGGCACTGGCCTTACATACGTACAAAGAAACACTTAAAAGTAAAAGAAAGAGCCAGGCATGGTGACACATCCCTTTAATCTCAGTACTGGGGATGCAGAGGCAGGTGATCTCTGTGAGTTCGAAATCAGCCTGTTCTACAAAGTAGGTCCAGGTTAGTCAGAGCTATACAGAGAAACCCTGTCTCGAAAAACCAAGAATGGGGGGAGAGGAAGACTGAGAAGGAGAATAAAAGAAAGAAAAGTAATTGCTACAAAATTGCAAAATTTTAAAAATAATGATTAAGTTACATCATTTGCAGTAGGGGGAAAAGGTGATTTAAGGAAGGTAAATTTTCCTGGAGATACATTTTAAAAATCACTTGAAGTAACTTATAAAATATATAGAGAAAGTATGTATAATACACATAGCAAACTGAAGGCAAACATTTTTTTTAGATGATGTGTGGCCTGACTAAGATGGATGCTAACTGAAGCCAGGCTACCAGGGTTTACAATTCAGTATCATACTTTCTAGCTAATCCTGAGTAAGATACTTAGGCATGCAATGCCCACATTTTCTTATTTACAAATTGGAGCTCATTATATGATGATATCTTATCTAGTACTGATGTGTGGCCAAGTGTTTAGAATGGAATTCAGCATATACCAAGTTCTAAATAAAACTCAGCATTTTAAAACTTTTTATCATTAGCATAGCAGAGACTGCTATGTATTTCCCTACACCTGGTCTCCCTTATATTAACAGGATTTCCATGTAACTATGCATGTAACTGTCTGGTGTAAACACTGTATGTGTATAGTTTTTATTACAACCACATGTGATCACGTGTTTAGGGACTCATCAGTGATATGTTAGCATTACTACAATGTGGTAGCTGATGAGAATCTTCCTCAAAAGACAGCTGGATGTCTTACCAACTTCTCAAGATTTATTAAGTATGAAATTATTAAAATTCAGTACATACACAGAACAAAAAGAACTGCCACTGTTGAAAACAAGTTGATATTTATGAGCAAATTCTGAAAAATTTCCTAAATTTATAGTCTAGAGAAATGTACATGTGTCCTACGGTACATATACAAGAGATCAATGGGGGCATATAATAGCCCTGGATTATAATTTTGTGGAAAACTGACGCAGGAGTTCATGAGTCCAGGCCAGCCTGGACTACCTAGTAAAACTTTATCCTAAGGGTGCGGGTAGTGGCAGAAAGAGGGAAAGAGGAAAGAAGGGAAAGGGGGAGGGATAAGGGTAGGTTGGTTGGTCATTTTTGGCTTTTGTCTTGAATGTTTCTGTCCAAGTCTAGTTGGCACAGTAATTGTTAGGCCTGTAATGAGACAGCATATTATAACAGGGAGTGTGTGATCAAAGCTTTTCATTTCACTGCTGGAAGAGAAAGGGACTGGACAAGGGTTCCAACGTTTCTCCTAAGGTTATGACTCCAGTTATCTAAGTTTCTTCCATTAGGCCCCATTTCTAAAAGACTATATCTAGTACCTTCCAGTAGTGCCAAAAGCTAGGGGAGCAAGCCTTTATTTTAACACATGGGCTTTTGAAAGACAGTTTGGATCTCAACTATGGTATCAATGGAATGGATAAATAAAATGAGATATATTTATAAAACATTATTCAGCAGTGAAAGTAAATCAACATAAGCACTCTCAATAATATCCATTGCATTGAAGAATTAAGGACTAAAGTAACACAAAACATAAATTGGCAAACTGTCATTTAGACTTGGGCAGAACATTTGGAGCAAAAGCAAGGCAATGATTTGTGTAAGTTGAGATTATAGTAATTTTAGGTAGAGAGAGACATCCTCTAGGGGAAAGTTGTAATTTCAAAAGGAAACACCGATTTCTCAACTTCTTACATGTTCAGTTCCTTACCTGGAGTAGAGGTTTTCACAGATGTTTCTTAAGATATCTTTAAAATTATATATCATCTTACATACTTTTGTATATGAATATCATATTTCACAATTTAAACTGCAGACATACACACACACACACACACACACACACACACACAAACATGGATCCTTTAGCTTGTACTTCATTCTTTCCTCCTAAATACTGCCTCTCTAAGACGATGAGAATAAAGACCACAATACATCTATCAGAGTAACGAGACAGAAGAAAGAGAAGCCACCAGAGGACTTGGTGACAGGTGAGAAGGTGGAGTTTTTACCTTATTTTGAACTATCCTGTTATTTTTACAGCTAGATTTTATTTTAACTAATATCCTTATGCAGGCATAACCTCGGTAGGGATGTTGGAACTGCAGTCCAATCCCTTCTTCTTCCAGCCATGAAGACTTTTGCCAATCACATGCTCCCTGCTGTGCTATTCTCCCTTGTTACAGGCCCAAGATTTTTAAAAGGACAGACAAATCTACCCAACAGCAAAACTGCTTCATTTCATACATATATACATGCACTTAGAATATGCCAATTCGTGTAAGAGGAAAACCCAAAGGACTATACACACCTAAAAAGCATGTAATTATCAAATAAACATAAAATACTTGATATTGGCAAGATTATTCTGCTGTGTATTCAGAAAAAATGACTGGCCCTGCTATAAATTGCTATACACTTTTAGGAGGTAAACAAGAAGTGCCTATCACAGTTGAAATGCTCTCATGACTTGAAACAGCAACTCAAAAAAACATTCCATAGAAATTATTCAAGCAAATATCCAAGAATCTTACTGTGGCATTATTTGTTCAGGTGAAATCTTGGAAACAGTCACTCACTGTGGCGTATCTGAATACATTTTTGGCATATAGATACTATGAGATACCCTGGCAGCTGGCTCTACCTCCAGGCTGTGTGTTGTTATGACATGATAACATGACCATAGCTACTGAGCAGGAACCGTACCACAGGCAGAAGCCTGAGGGAGGTGTTCCTGACTAGTTGCCAGGAAGAGAAGTTGGAGTATTACACCAGAGGTCAGAGCACAGAATGCTAGAACTCATGGAGTCAAGAGGAAGAGTCATGGTGGCTGGCAGAGAGGCAGAGTTTGCCTGTCAGGAAGAGATGCTGCCCAGGACAGCATCCAAAGGTAGCCCCCACGTATAACCAGGCTTCATGGCTACTGTTAGGTTCCTAAATTCACCACCCTTCTCCATCCCAATCCCTCCCAACACCCCAACACTAGGTAAGCCAGAGAGGAGGTTGGGGGGGGGGGGGGACATAGATCTCTTTAGACTACTTCCTGCTGATTAGGAGCAGCAAGTTCCTTGGGGTAAATTTGATCTTTGCCGACAGAATAGCTAATTTTTTCTACTAATCTCTTTGCATACAACCACTTGACAAATTTCAATAAACCACAGCAGCAGGGGAAGGCAGCCGCTGCCTCCATGGAGCACCTCCAGCCCCTCTCAGGCATCTGGCATTTATAAGAGTCCCCAGAATTCCAACTGTAAACTATCCTCAGCTGGCAAAATCACACCCCGCCTAGAACACGAGATAAATCATAGTTAGCAGCCCCATACCCCACATGCCACACCGGATTAAAACCAAAACATATTCACATGACATAACTGGGCCATTAAAGAAACCAAAATTCTCACTACATCAACTGTTTTTGTTTTACAGATGGGTTAGGTGGATGGATGCTTACCTGGAAGGCTGTTCACGAGTTATTGTTTAGTGATGAAAGTGAGTTACCTATTTTTATATTTCTGGCCAACTAACTTTGTATATGTCTACCTATACAGGTTTGTAATGATATGCCAAGTATCAAAAGACAAAACCTAGAATTTTTTTTAAGTTGTTTTGTGTATATGGGGAGGGGCATGCATGCCTAACCAATGTTTAAAGGCCAGGGATAACTTGCAGGGGTCAGATCTCTCCTTTCACTTTGTGGGTTTCAGGGATTGGCCTTGGTCATCAGCCTTGGGGGTAAGAACCTTAACTTGCTTAGATATCTCACTGGGCCAGTGGTTACCTTTCCTGGGAGCCAGGACAGACATGAAGGGTACTTTTGCACATATTTTTGGATGATTTTACTCGTTCTACTGAATCTATATTACTTTTCTACTTAGCAAAGTTACATAATTTTGATTTTAATAAAATGTGTGGAAGAATTCAAAATAATGTACCTCACTGGCAGGTGAACACCTACAAAATTGTTGCTGAATAATAATCCATAGTATTGAAACATATTGCATAAACCTGTACAAAATAGAATGAAGTAAGTGACTTATGGAAATAAAGTGGCTTAAGCCAGTGATGTTTCACAATAAGCATTTCAATATTAACTAGAAAGAAAGATATGAATTAACACACACATTACTTCCTGCAATTTCCTGGGAAGAAGCTCAGTGCCAAGCTATAGGTGAAAAAAGAAAACAGAGTTAGAAACACAAAGGAATGAGTTGTTCTTTATCAGGGTAGGTCTAGTTATTCTAAGGTAGAAGGTGTAAGGGGGTGGCCATCAATCAATATACAAAATCCACACATTTCCATTCAAAGCCCCACCTCAAGTTTCCTCATCTGCCCCACCTCAAAAGCTCTTCCTCCAGTACTGCACAACCACCTGGCTACCTACCTGTTTGCCTTCTCCCTTTTGCCCTCTGTCTTTCTCTGAAGCCACTTGATTGCTAAATCCTCTCAAAGTTACCTGTGAAAAGCTACCAGCCAAGCGTTGCTCTGGAGACTTTAGTTAATAACTTCCGGTTGACACGCCTCCCTCACGTCAAACCTCACCACCCCCCCCCCACACACACACACACACACACTGGGTGTCACACTTCACCCAGCTTTCTAATGTGGGAAGAAGGCTTTCAACTCCGGAACAACCAGGCAGACCACCCTAGACTGCCACATCCGGGCAAGAGGAACCAACTGGAGGGCGGAGCCTGCACTGGCCAATGGGAGCGTTGGCTTCAGCAGCCGCTGAGGTCACGTGCTCGATGGGCGGGGAAACTGTCGCCTTTGTAACCCAAAGCGGGAGCTTTTACCTCATGGGAGGAGGCGTTGTGAGGGGAAGGAAGGTGTGCGCTAGCTGAGGGTAAGCCGAGATTTGAGGAATTCGAGTGTGACGGTCAGAATTCTCGAGAAAGCAGATTTCCGAGGGGGTTTATGGAGCCCAGCAGGGACGACGTCCCGGGCCCAGCTTCCGCCCGCCCTGATTAAGCGAGAGCATGGAGTACGAGCGACCTGACGGCCCAGCTAGCTGCGCAGGTGATGGGGCGCTAAAGGAAAGGCGCCTCCTCTACAGTGTTACTTTCCCTACCCCCACCGCACCCCGTAAGGAAAAAAGAAGCTTCTTCACTGGTTTCTGTGAGGGAGTGGGGAGAAAATTCCAGAATGCCTTCCTGGAATGGGAGAAGATGCATCTTAGACTCAAAGGTTCAGACACCCCTCGGTGCTGACATCGGTAAAACTAACTTCCTCAGCTTTGTTGCCAGGAGCCTGACCTGATTATTGTGTATGTTTTCATTCTGACCCGTTATTCCAATAGGAGGAAGCAGGGAGGGAGAAAAAAAATCTTTAGAAATAGATTTTAAAATAAACCTGGGAAATTGCCACTATTTAAAAGTTAACCTTTTAAAAAATTATTTCTGAGCCAGGCAGGGTTGGCGCACATCCGTGATCGCAGCACTCAGGGAGGCAGAGGCAGGCAGATCTCCTCTGTGAGTTCGAGGCCACCCTGGTCTACAGAGCAAGTTCTAGGACAGCTATGATGACTACACAGAGAAACCCTGCCTCGAAAAAACCTAATTAATTAATTAAAAATAAAATAAAAATTATCTCTGGCCAGTGTGGTGGCACACACCTTTGGTCCCAGCCCTCAAGAGGCTGATTCTGAATTCAAGGGCTACTCTGGTTCGACTTTGTCTCAGAAATCAACAAACTAATCTTGACAGTGATTATGCTTGTCTCCTGTTTGCTTGACCTTTAAATATAATGCCAATTTATCTTCTTTTTTCCCATTCGCCCAACACACTAAGTGGGTTCGGCTAACTGTTATTCGATGCGATAACTCAGCAGATGAAATTCTGATGGGGATGAAATGTATGATATCTTCAGCACATCGGAGTGTGACTATCAATTATCGATGTCAATAAAGAAAACTTTCTTCAAAGTAGTTGGTGAGAGTGATGAGTCAGTCTAGAGCTGATAGAAATACTAGGCTTCCCGTGTAAGGGGGAAAATTTGACAATGACTATAAGCTGAGTGGGTAGGCTAAGTAGAGTTGTGCTTGCTTTCAGCCTATAAACCACTTCTAAAATGATGCACAGTCATCATTTTTTGAGAAAATGTAACTTTAAGGCACAAAACTTTGGGGCTACAGCGATGACTCAGTGGGTAGGAGCACTGCCTGCTTTTTCAGAGGACCAGGATTTAATGCCCAGCACTCAAATGGCATCTCTCAACATCGGTGATCCCAGGAGATCCAAGAGCACCAGACATGCATATGGTACACAGACACACGTGCATGGTTTTCCCCATTAATTATTTAATCACTTTACAACCTGAGTACAACCCCCTCTCCCTCCTCTCCTCCTACTCCCATCCTCCCACCCTATTCCCCCTCCGCTTCTTCTCAGAGAAGGGGAGCTCCTCCCACCCATGTGTACCGACCCACCCTGGCACATTAAGTTACAGCAGGACTAAGCAATTTCTCTCCCACTGAGGCCAGACAAGGCAGCCCAGCTAGGGAAAAGGGATCCAAAGGCAGGCAGCAGAGTTGGAGACAGCCCCTACCCCCACATATTGACCAAGCTGCACACCTGCTACATATGTGTAGGAGTCTAGGTCCAGCCCATGTATGCTGCTTGGTTGGTGGTTCAGTCTCTGTGAGCCCCCAGGGGCCCAGGTTAGTTTACTCTGTAGGTCTTCTTGTGGGGTCTTTGACCCCTCCGACTCCCTCGATCTGCCCTCCTACTTTTCCACAAGAATCCCTGAGTTCAGCCTGTTGTTTGGTGTGGGTCTCTGTATCTGTTTCCATCAGCTGCTGGATGAAACCTTTCAGAGGACACTTATGCTAGGCTCCTGTCTGCAAGCATAGCAGAGTATCATTAATAGTGTCAGGGGTTGGCTCTCAAATTGGGCCAGTCATTGGGTTGCCGTTCCCTCAGTCTCTGCTCCATCTTTATCCCTATACTTCTCATAGGCAGGACCAATTTTGGATCGAAGGTTTTATGAGTGTGTTGATGTCCCCCTTCCTCTACTGAAAGTCCCATGTGGCTACAGGAGGTGAAAACTTCAGGCTTCATATCCCCTGTTGCTAGGAGTGTCTGCTAGGGTCACCCCCATAGACTCCCAGGGGCCTCCTTGTCCCAGAGATGTATCCCCACACTGATTTTCATCTCTCTCCTGGTCCTCTCCTCACCCTATTCACCCCATACCTGATCCCCACCCCAGTTACTGTCCTCACCCCTTCTCCTATCTAGTTCCCTCCCTCATCTACTTCAGATGTCTTTTCTCTCATAAATAATTTTTTAAAGACATGAAAATTCTAAAATCAATGTTTGCTTCAAAAATTGTAATGCAGTGTGTAGAAAGGCATAAATGTAATGATTATAAATATTCTCAGATAATCACCAGTAAAAAATGCTATGGTGGCATTACGATGGGCCTAGTACACAACTGGCACCATGCTTAAGATCTTGTCAATATCAAAACTATTCTGGACTATGTATTTGCTCAGTTTAGTTTAATTGAAAGACTTATCATAGTATCTAAAAATTTCTGTTATTAATCAAAATAATTATGTTTGTGGATTTTTTTAGAAGTCTATTTGCTTTTAAAATTTCAGCAAGTTGAGTAGTTAAGGAGTTCACTTTGGGCCAGCGAACTGTGTAAAAGCCAGTAGGCCTGAGGATCTGGGTTTGATCCCTAGGCCCCTCATAGTCGAAGGAGAGAACAGATTTCCACAAGTTATCCCTTGACTTCTGTGCACACCATGTCACGCGCACACACACACACACACACACACACACACACACACACACACACGTGTGTGTGTGTGCACATGTAAATAAATAGAAATGCAACAAAAGTCTTATGAAAAGAATATTTACTTGATGATAACTGAAAACAGGAATAGATTGTAGCCCTCTCCTGTGGATAGTATCTTTCAGGTCTTTGTTTGTTTGTTTGATTGTTTGTTTGTCTTGGGGGGGCAGAGTTTCTCTTCTTATCCCTGGCTGTCCTGGAACTCACTCTGTAGACCAGGCTGGCCTGGAACTCAGAGCTCCACCTGCCTCTGCCTCCGCGTGCCGGGATTAAAGGCGTGTGCCACTACTACCCAGGCCATATCTTCAGGTCTTCAGATTTCAGTACTTCATATTATATAAGACACCACTTAAGCCACAAAAAAAGAGAAAGAGAAATAATAATTGCACTAGGCCAAGACCATATGTATTAAAATATGTATTCAATAAAACATTATTAATAAACTATTATGTAAAAGTGTCTGACTGACATCTGAATTCCTTGTAACATTTTGGTTGTTTTTGCAAGGATAGGGATTAGCCAAGTCCTTTATCACTGAGCTATCCCAGCATCCCACAGACTATTTATTTAGAGAGTGCCTCACTACACGAAGTAGCCCACACTGGCTTTGTACTCTAAACTGGCTGGCCTTCTCGTTCTTGGTGCTTGGTACTAGCATGCCTCACAGCATCACACTCTTTCCAGACATTTCAAATGGCAAAAATACTAAGAGCTATTTGGTTAACTGAGTAACTTCTGAGTAATTTCTCACGTGAAGACCATCCTGGTCTAACTCATAGTTCTAATTACTTATTGTGTTATTAAGTAGGTTTGATTTTCCAATAGTCTGTTGGCCTGGTTGCTTCATCATACCATAATCACTTATTCCCAATGAGCTAGCTATTTTAGAGAATTCTAAGGTTAGGCCTTGATTTTCTAAGTAAGAGAATGGATATAATTTACCAAATCTAACTCTCTTTTAGAAATAACCACTATGTTATTACTTTTAAAGATTTACTTATTTTTATTTTATGCATGTAGGTGTTTTGCTTGCATGCCTATCTGCGTACCACATATGGTGCAGTGGCTTTGGAGGACAAAAGAGGGCTTCAGAGCACTTGGAAGTGGAGTTACAGACAGTTGTGAGTGCTGGTACTTAAATCTGGATCCTTGGCAAGAGCAGCCAGTGGTCTTAACCACTGAACTATCTCTCCAGTCCTGTATTTCTTTATTATAGAGTTTTGACCTTGTTTATTTAATTTCAAAATCACTTGAGAAACACAATTACCCTGGGTAAAATACTATTTTCATGTCTGCCACTCCAGCCTCTTTTCAAGAAAATTATCATATTAAACATTTTAAGTCACTAACTTGTATGGATTAAATGACAAGAGAAAATATAGAGAAATGTATAACAATGCACATTATTTTCCGTTTTAGATTTTTAATCACAAAAATAAAAGTTGGTTTATAGTTAACTTTTATCACTAAGGGCCTTTTGAAAAATAAGTGAACAAAACACTTCTGGTTAAGATAGATTTTTCTTCTCTTGGCTTTGCTATTTTACCAACATTTAACTTTTACGTTTCTAGATATTGAACTTTGTATGGCTTTGAAGGGAAGAGCTATGTTTTCAGCATTCAAATATTATGCAATCGACTATATACATGAGGTATGATGTTATTAGCTTACTAAGGTTTTTTTAATAGCAGTTAAAAAATATTTGTGTGTGTGTGTGTGTTTGTACATACTCTTGCCACGGCATGCATGTCGGGGTTAAGAGGATAGCTTGCAAGAGCTGATTCTGTCTTTTTACTGTGTGGGGCCCTGAAATCAAACCCAGGTCATCAGCCTTGGTGTTAAGTGCCTTCAACCTCAGAAGCCATCTCACCAGCCATCTCAACTTTTAATATTTCTTTAAAAAGTTCACTTTTGTAAGGGATGTTTAAAATTAACTAAAACAATTCAATAGCATCTAAGTCTGAAGCTATCTGAAGAAAACTGTGGCAAGTGTGGAGAGTGACTTAACATTCGGAATGGTCTTCCTTTAAGAGACGTGGGGAATGGTGGGGCATGCCTGTAATCCCAGCACTTGGAAAGCTAAAACAGCAGAACAAGTTTCAGGCCACCTAGGGCTATACAGTGATACCCATCTTGGGAAAAGAAAAGAAAGAAAGAATGGGCACAAAAGTAATCCTAGTCATTGTTATTGGGACAATAACAGTGTGTCGCAATGAATCAGATACTTTGTCATTCTAGTGGATTATGTCATTTGACCAATGTAAGTACTCAGGTGTCAGATTTTATAGGTTCACAGTTAGCAAAGTAATGTCCAGAGAAGCTAAGTAGCTTGTGGAAAATGTCAGAGATGAATTTCAAGTCCAGCTATATTGTTAATAAATGTGTTGTAGTAGAAAGTCATAAAATAGTTCATTGTTCTTATGAAGCTAATTGGCAAGTTAAAATTTCATTTTTATTATTATATTAACCTGCCCTGTTTACCAGGACAAAAATATTCCAGTAAACTAAAACTCTGTTACATTTTATAGGAGTAAGAAATATACATAGTCAGCCAAGCGATGGTGGCACACATCTTTACTCCCAGCACTCAGGAGGGAGAGGCAGGCAGATCTCTGAGTTCTAGGCCAGTCTGGCCTATAGAATGAGTTCCAGGACAGCCAGGGCTACACAGAGAAACCCTGTCTTGAACAACAAACAAATAAAACAAAAAAGGAAAGAAAAAAAGGAAGGAAAATATAGTCCTCTTCAGGTTTTATTTATTCTCTTGTAACTGAGAGACTCAAATATGTAGCTTTAACATATGCTTGGGTGGGAATTAGAAGTCTATGTAACATTTATTAATGTATTGATAACTTGCAAAAATGCAGATACTCAAAAGTCCTCAAAGATTTGTCCTTATTCATGGTGTTTTAGTTTCTTACTGATGTACCGCACTCCGTGATATAATCTGGATGTGATGCTGAGAAACGTCAAATCCTGTAAAGGTTGTGAGGCTTTATAGAGTCAATGAAGGAGCAGTAAAAGCCACTCAAATAACAACTAAGACTTGAATAAAGTAAGATTTCTTAACAGAGAAGAGAAAGAAACTGATCTGAATATCCAAGGAGTCAGAAATATTTTGCTAATTCAAATTTTTTTACAAGTTATCCCTTTTATGATCAAAGAAGAAAACTAATGCCATCTATATCATCAAATATATTTTATGAGAAAATTATTCCAAAAGCAATTACAAACAAAATTTCTTAAATATAAGTTATTTCTTATAACTTTGTTACATGAAATACTAGTCAAGGTTTTTTTCCTGTTTACATGTGTCTTTGGTCCTCATTTTATATAGACCAGAGTAAATGATCTTTTATACCACTTATTCTTTGATAATGATAATCTCTTATTTAATACCTTCAGCAACATAAAACATAAACAATTACAACAACAAAAAACCCCAACCATTTTTGCTGGTAAAGAGAATAATGAATTACAAGGGAAGTCAGAGTCACTGGAGAAGGCTTCATAGAGGAGATACTTCTTAACCTGAGAGTGATAGCTGTGGAACAGCAGCACTTTTTCCACAGAGTAGACTGTGGTATTGTGACCTCTGCAGGAGATGGGAAGTGGGATGGCTATAAGAGGGACTAGTCTATTGCCACAAATTAATGGGAGTTAAAGTTGGGACATCGAGGCAGAGCCAAGTAGAACTTGAGCTAAGCCACAGGTTTACTCCTTTCTGTGTTGTTTGTTTGAGCCAGGATCTTGCTCTGTACTCCTAGCTGGCCTCAAACTGGTAATCCTCCTGTCTCACCCTCCCACGGGCTAAGATTTAAGCTGCACCTCTGTGGCCACCTTTAATGTCCATTTAAAGGAAGAGTTTCCTTCCTTAAGTTTATTTTTGAAATTAGAAGCCAGTGTTCAGGTTTTAGCATAGAAAACAAAAGTTAAGACAGTGGCATTACACTGGTTAATGGAAGAAAACCATATTGCTAAATGATGTAATACTTTTTTTGTTGTTGTTAAGCACACATGTAGTTTAGCCTGTTATAGAAAAAAAAAACTTTTGTAAGACAACTTCCTGATATTACTCTGTTATGTGGTTCTTTAATTTGACATCTTTATGACAAATGTATCTCTTTTAAATAAAAATTATATCAGCTTATGACAATATTCTGAATGTTGGTAAATAGTTAAGATTATTGTACCTTTTCATGCAGAACACAGTTAAAGAAAGGCTTTACCGAGATGCTTTATTGCTTCAGATCTCTTCATGTTTAAATCAAGATGAAAATGTTATTGATGATAAATATAGGAGTCCATGGACAAGCGGTATGTTTGTTTTTATTTCTTAAAAGTTAGTTCTGAGTTCAATGTGGTAAATTAAGAAAACTAGGCCATATGACTAGGTAAGGAAAAGGAGATCTGAGATATGAGCAAATTTTGTGTTATCTAAGGCTTTATAGAACATAACATGGACTTTTCTTGTCTATTTATTTTCATAAAAACAATAGCGTGAATGTCCATGTGCCCTTGAAACCTTATGTTCAAATTTAATCACCGTTGTGATTGTATTTGAGAAAGGGGTCATGAGGCTTCAGATTAGTGCTCTGTACAAGACCCAAAGAAACCCTATTTTCCTTTCCATCTTAAAGACATAGCAAGATGAAGGAGAAGAGAATCTCCATCAGATTCTGAATTTGCTGGAATTTTGTTATTGGACTTTCTAACCTATAATGCTATGAAAAACAAATGTTCTTAGTTCAAGTCACCTAGTCTATACATTTTGAGGTATAGAAGCTCAAACTGGCTAATAAACTTGCAAATATGAGAAACCATTGGACAGTTTTAAGAAAAAGAACGGGAGAACCCAAATCATATTTTAGAAAAGACAATTCTGGTTGTCTTAAAAATGGGAAGGGTAGAGGCTAGGAGTCAAAAGTAGAGGCATGGGGCATAGGAAGACAGCTCAGTGGGTAAGGATGCTTGCTGCCAAACCTGACAGCCAGAATTGAAACTTGGACCCCACGGGATGGGAGGTGAGAACTGACTCTCACCTCGACACACAGGTTGTAACCTTGGAGTTCACTGAAAAGAGAATGGGAAGTGGGTTTGGGCAACACTTAAGAAATGAGTATATGATGTAAAACCTTTATATTTACTTTTATTTTTAAAGAAAAGTTTATTGAGTACCCTGAAGTAGGACTTCCAGGAGCAAAAGTACTGACTGTTTGTAGTAAAATTTACAAATGAAGCAGTAGCTCCAAGGAAATGGGCTAAAAGTTATTTTTTTTATTCTCTTCCTTCCTTCCTTATTTCCTTCCTTCCTTCCTTCCTTTTCTTTCTTCCTTTTTTTTTTTTGTTTTTTGTTTTGTTTTGTTTTGTTTTTTTGAGACAAGGTCTCATGTTGCTCTGGCTATCCTAGAACTTGCTATGTAGACCAGGTTGGCCTAGAACTCAGACATCCACCTCCCTCTGTCTCCTGAGTGCTTGGATTAAAAGTGTATGTCACCATGCCCAGCTAAGAGTTACTTTGCTAATGTGATTTATTTTCAATATAAAATTTAAAAAAGACAGCTTAGAGTGTTTGTTTGCAGGAAAGAAAAAAAAAACAGATTAAAGAGGAATAGTACCAAGAGCACAGAAAAATTCATATTCAATAGGAGCCACAAGTCTTTTTCTTTTCATAGATAGGGCAATAGAGATCATAAAGACTCATAACCGTAGGTTGGTAAAATTGGTGCTAGGAAATGATTAGCTCTCTTTTATATCAACCTAATATGTAAAGGCAAAATCATAGGACATAGGGGAATACACATTAGATATTGGAGGGAAGAACGTGTGAAATAATTGTAAAAGTGACAAAAGCACTTTTAGTAGAGGATGCGTTGTTACTCCTTGTCAGTGTTGTTGGCAGCCATTTGAATGAGATAATTCAACATGGCTAGATGATTTTTCTCACTATACATAGAAAATTGATGATAGGGTTTTCCTAAGTTAGGCAGGGAAAGAGGGGCAAGGGAATCAAGTCTTTATAAGGTGTGGATTATACAGAACAACCTGGATGAGAAAGAAAGTAACAAGAAACCATGCTGAAAATTATGCAAATGGGAAGATTGGTGGGTTGTAGGTCATAATCATGTTGGAGATGCAAAGTAGCTCTTTTTTTTGAGATTTTTAATTTTATTTTATGTGTGTGAGCATTTTGCCTGCATGCTCAAATATGTGCATCACAGGCATTCCTGATTCAATCAATGGATCCCCTGGAACTGGAATTACACACAGTTGTGAGCTGACATGTGGGTGCTGGGAATTGAACCAGGGTCCTCTAGAGTAGAAGCCAGTGCTTTTAACCGCTGAGCCATCTCTTTGGCTCTGCAGAGTATCTTTCATCAGGCTGTTGCTCTGAAAGTAAAGGAAGAGAAAGATAATCATTTCTTCCTTTAAAAAAAAAAAAAACAGAAGAAAATTTAAGTAATAGGCAAATTTTACTGGGAACTTGCAATATGTCTGGCATCCCTCCAATTAATTTGTATATCTCATCATGTTAAATCTTTACACTAATACTATAAAGTAGCTATTGTTCCTAGTTCATGTTTAAGGAAACAGATATGTAATGGTTATCAGATTTACTCAAGATCATGAAGTTAATAAGTAGTAGCACAAGGATTACGGTCTAGGCTGAGTGATTTCCAGATGTGTTCTCTGAAATACTATGATATTTTCCATGAGGCAATGATGAGGATGTTAACTAACATCTTCAAAGCAACAAACCTAGGCAGAAGTAACATTGAGAGAAACTGACACTATCATGACAGAACATGCAGTTGCATATTCTGGCACAAGACTAGGATGTGGTCTCTCTCCTTAAGGACTCAGGGATCTAATCTGAGAACTGATCTATAGATGCATAGAATTTTAATTTAAAGCTGTTTATGATTAAGTACGAGAGTTCTACTAGCCGTATTATGGGCCTTTGAGGGAAGCATGTCAGAATGAACTAGAATGCTTAATGAAGGTCTTATGAGGCCTTCAGCAGAAACTGTTGACCAGGGTTATCTGGGAGCATAGTCGTATTGAGGCAAAGAGAAGCTGTGAAAAGGAGCATGTTATTGGTACATTCAGATGATGTTCTCTTGACCGAGTTTGAAGGAAGCAGATTCTAAAGAATCAGATATCACTTTGGAAAAGTAGTGTGTGAACAAGTAAAGATAACCCCATAATGAAAAAGATGGGTATTTGGCTTTCTTAAGTGTAAGAAACATTTTAGAAACAAATGATGACTGTTCCTTTTTGGCCTCAGCTATTCCAGTTCCAGAAGTGACAGATAATTCAATCCTGGATCAGGGAACAACAAAGTTCTGTGCGGCCTCAGCTAGTCCAGTTCCAGAAGTGACAGATAATTCAGTCCTGGATCAGGGAACAACAAAGTTCTGTGTGGAGGATTTTCCTGAGATGTATGTATCCTTAATCTCAAATTCCCTTTATCAATAGAAGATAAACAGTAAGTTCTTCAGATACCTGAATATCCCTTTACCTTCTCACACATTTTCTTCGTCAGTCTGAAAAGAATCCCTGATTTCAGGCACAAAGAAGAGGCTAATTGGAAGTTATTTATAACCTCTTTTTATCCTTCCCTCATTTACCATAGTTCAATTATTGTTCTCTTTATTTACGTTACAAAAGATACTCAGAAATTAGCCAGTGCTATACTTTTCATCAATGTGTCAATCTTATGAGCAAAGCTCTTTATATTAATATTAAACTTCCTTTAGTAAAAATGCAGCATAAGACCATTTTTAATGTATGCTATCAATGTTATTATTAATTCAGTCATCCTTCAAATATTTGCATATTTTGTGTGTATACAGGATATAAAACAAAAAAGTATAATTATGCCTTCAAGAAACAAAGTGGAGCAGAAACTTAGAAGAAAATCATCACCATCACTGTGTAAACTCACGGCCTCTCTCACACACACCTCTTCTCCATTCTCCCCTCTCCTTTTCTTCAGAGAAGGGGGAGGTCCCCATGGGTACCAACTCTCACTGGCACAGTAAGTCCCTGCTGGACTAGCCATATCCTCTCCCGCTGAGGCTACACAAGGCCAGTCCTGAGACTGGAAGCTTCATTTGGTGACAAGAGATGGCCAGTTGGGGCAACTTCATTTAGATCACTCTAATATATTTATATTTTAGGAAACTTCTACCATATTAAATTTTCATACTACCCCTCAAATGACCTTCTCTCTTTGTATTATCTCCCTCATTCCTCTCTCTGCCCTTCCTGTTCCCACTTGACCCTCCCTTTCCAGATCCTACCCCACCCATCCATAATCATCTATTTCTTTTTCCTAAGGAAATCAATCTATCCCCTCAAGTCTCTTACTTTATATTCAACCTCTGTGGTCCTACAGATTGGCTTAGTTATCATTGACTTAGCTAATATTCACATGTAAGTGAATATATACATATTTGTCTTTCTGAGTCTAGGTTACCTCACTTAGGATGATTTTTTTCCCTAGTTCCATCCATTTATCTGTGAATTTCACTTTTTAAAACAACCGAGTAATACTCTATTGTGTAAATGTATCAAATTTTATTTATCCATTCTTCTAGTGGGACATCTAGGTGGTTTCCAACTTCTGGCTATTGTGAATACAGCAGCAATAAACATGGTTGAGAAAGTATCTGTATGGTAGGATGAAGTGTCCTTTTGGTATATGCCTAAGAGTGGTGTAGCTGGATCTTGAGGTTTATCCATCTTCCTGAGAAGTTATGACACTGATTTCCATAGTATCTGTAAAAAATTACACTCCCACCAGCAACGGATGATTATTTCGCTTATCCTCACCAACGTGAGCTGTCACTTGTTTTATTGACCTTAGCCATCCTGATTGGAGTAAGATTAAACCTCTAAGTAGTTTTGACTTACATTGCAAGTATGTCCTTTTTATCCTCTGGATCTCCTCAGTGTCTGTTGTTATGCCCCCCTTTTCATTTCTAATTTTGTTAATTTAGATATTCTCTCTCCTCCTTTTAGTTAATTTGGATAATGGTTTGTCACTATTAATAAATTTCTTAGAGAACCAATTCTTTGTATTGTTTTTTGTTTATTTGATTATTTCTCACTGTCTACTCATTTTGGGTGTGATTTCTTTTTTGTCCCAGATCTTTCAGGGGTGTTGTTAACTCACTAAGTAGTAGTTCTTGCCTCTTAAAGCTGCTTTCATTGCATCCTATCAGTTTTGGGATGTTGTGTATTCATTTTCATTCAATTCTAGAAAGCTTTTAATTTCTCAATTTCTGTCTTGACCCATTTTTCACTCAGTAATGTGTTATTCCATTGCTATGAGTTTGTAAGTGTTCTGTTGTTTCTTTTGTTGTTGATATGCAGCTTGACATTCAGTACATGTGTTCAGTTTTGGAGAAAGTTTCATGAAGTGTTGAGAAGAAAGTGCATTTTTTTATGTTGGGGTAAATGTTATGTAAATTTCTGTTTATTTGGTTTAGAACATACATTAGCTCCAGCATTTCTCTGTTCAGCTCTGTCTGAATGACCTGTCTATTTATTGATAGGAATGGGCTATAAGGTCTTCCACTATCAGTGTGTGAGGGGCAATAAATATGTGATTTAAACTATAGTAGTTTTTTTTTTAATGAACTTGGGTGCCTTTGTATTTGTGACATAGAGTTGCAATGTTTCCAGACATGATGGTGCACACCTTTCACCCCAGCACTTGGAAGGCAGAGGCAGGTAGATCTCTGTGAGTTCGAGGCTGTCTGGGCTATCGCAGGAAAAAAAAAAAGAATTGCAATGATGAGTATGTAGTGTCCTTTCCCATCTCTTCTGATTAATTTTGGTTTAGAGTCTGTTTTGTCAGATACTAAGATGGCTGTACAGGCTTGCTTCTTCAGTATAAAAAGATAGAATCTCTTTTTCTATCCTTTTACCCTTAGGTGATATCTGTCCTTGATGTGAAGGTGTGTTTCTTGGTGCAGCAGAAGGGTAGATCCTGGTTTTGTATACATACTGTTAATCTGTCTTTTTTAAAAATTTTTACTTATTTATTCACTTTACATCTGAATCATAGCTTCCTCCCTCCTCATCTCCCAGTCCCATGTTCCCTCCCTCACTTCCCCCTCCCCCCTTCCCTACTCCTCAGAAAAGGGCAGTACCAGCACGCAGCACATCAAGTCACATCCTCTTTCACAGTAGCCTGGCAAGTCAGCTCCACCAGGAGGAAGCGATTGAAAAGCAGGCAAGAGTTCATGGCAGAGACAGCCCCCGCACCCCTCCCCTTACTAGGGAACCCACATGAAGACCAAGCTGCCTATCTGGTACATATGTGTAAGGGACCTAGGTCCAGTCCATGCATGGTCCTTGGTTGGTGCTTCAGTCTCTGCAAGCCCCCCTGGGCCTAGGTTAGTTGGCTCTGTTGGTTTTCTTGTGGAGGTCCTGTCCCCTCTGGGTCCATCTATCCTTCCTCTGACTCTTCCACAAGGCTCCCCACGCTGCACCTAATTAGTTTGTATTTTTATTGGGAAATTGAGACCATTGGTGTTGAGATACATCAATTATCAGTGTTTGTCAGTTTCTTTTACTTTGCTCTTGTATGTGTATGTGTGTGTATGTGTGTGTAATTATCAGTGTTTGTCAGTTTCTTTTACTTTGCTCTTGTATGTGTATGTGTGTGTGTATGTGTGTGTATTTGATTTGATTTGATGGTCTGGGATTACTTATTTTCTTTCTAGCACCTTCTGTAGGGCTGAATTTGTAGATAAATATTGCTTAAATTTGGTTTTATCGTAGAATGTTTTATTTTCTCCATCTATTGTGATTGAAAGTTTTGCTGAATATAGTGGATCTGGGCTGGCATCTGTGGTCTCTTAGAGTCTGTGGAACATCTGTCCAGGCTTCTGGGTTTTCGAGTCTCCATTGAGAAATTAGGTGTTATTCTAATAGGTCTGCCTTTCTGTTACGTCTGCCTTTCTGTTACTTGGTCTTTTCCCCTTTCAGCTTTGATATTCTCTTTATTCTGTATGTTCAGTGTTTTGATTGTTATGTGCCAAGGGACTTCTTTTCTGATTTAGTCTGCTTGGTGTTCCTTATACTTTGATAGACATTCTTGCTCTTTAGGTTAGGAAATTTTCCTTCTAAGATTTTACTGAAAATGTTTTCTGTGCCTTTGACCTTTCTTTTTCTATTTCTATTATTCTTAGATTTTTTTTTCATAGTGTCCCCTATTTTCTGGATGTATTGTGACAGGATTTTCTTTTTTAAACTTAACATTTTCTTTTACCAAGGTACCCATTTCTTCTAGCATGTCTTCAGTGCCTGTGATTATCTTCCATCTTATATTCTGTTGGTGAGGCATGTCTCTTGAGGTTCCTTTCTTTTCTTTCTTTCTTTTTTTTTCTTTCTTGTTTTGTTTTGTTTTTCAAGACAGGGTTTCTCTGTGTAACAAAGAAACTGGCTGTTATTTCTATAAAGAAATTGCTTTATAGACCAGGCTGGCCTTGAACTCACAAAGATCCACCTGCCTGTGCCTCCCTGAGTGCTGACATTAAAGGTGTGCACCACCATGCTCTGCTTGAGGTTGCTAAAGTTTTCATTTCTAGATTTCCTTAAATTTCGTTTTGTTTTTTTTTTTATTCTGTTTCCAGTTTTAGGTCTTGAACTGTTTTGTTTGTATTTTTATAAAATTCCCTAAGGGATTTATTCCTTTCCTTTTAAAGTGCTCTATCATATTCATAAAGGATATTTTTAAGGTCTTTTTCTGGTGCTTCAGCTATGTTGCAATACTTGGGGCCTACTGGACTCTAGTGGAGACATATTGTCCTGGCTGTTATTGTGTTTTTATGCTGGTATCTAGGCATATGGATTTGGGAAGATCGTAATTCTAAGTGCTGATATCTAGTTTTGTCTATGTTGGGTGGTTGTGTTTTGTTCCTGGGTTTCTGTTGCCCTCTTTGGTTCTTAAGAGAGTGTGGCTGGTGGCTGGTGGCTGTGTGCTGTCTGGTAGGAAATTCTTCTGGGATACTGATAGGTGTGGCCACTAGGGGTTCCAGGTCAAACCTGTATCTAGGAATTGGGAGCTGATACCGAAGAAGGACTGTACACGGGGTAGGAGGAGGGTGGGGCTGAGGGGGTCTACAGGAGGGAGGGAAGCAGAGTGTTCCATCAGGATCTGCTTCATTCCCTGGGAATAGGAGCAGAAACTGGGGAGAGACCACAGCAGGTGAGGATGACAGAGCTGGGGACGACACTGGGGGATTGGCCTTGGAGGAGTGGAGGGAGAGGTGAAGATCTGCAGTTAGCCTACTTGCTCCCCTGGCCTGAGTAGCTTGAGGGGTCCTAGGGAGTGCCTGCTGGGGTTGGAGGCTGGGTACAGGAGGTGGCCTGCTGCAGAGCTGGGAATAAAACTGGGTGATTGGATAGAAGGAACTGAGGAAGAGGTGAAGATAAGCAGTTTTGCAGTGGCCTGTGGGTGGGGGAATAGTAGTTCCTGCTTGGGGTTAGAGGCTAGAATAAAGCAATGGGGAAAGGGAATTAGGAGGGGAAGATCTCTGTGATATTGAAGAACAGACATTACATATAAAATATAATGGAAATCTGGCAATGAGTGGCAAAAGTTGCCAACAAATAAGTAAAAGTAAATCTGTGGAACGTCTCCAAAACTTCTGTTTTTAGGAAATGAATTTTGAGAAAGTGACTGAATAGGCATACAAAACTGGTCCTTGCATTATTGCTCATAATAACAGTACAAGAAACATAAAGTTCTAGTAAGGGGGAACTGGTTAACGAAACGTCAGTTTATTAAATATGGTAGCTTTCAATCACTCTAACAGAGTACTTGAAATAATTAACTTAGAAAATATTTATTTTGGTTTGTAGTTTTGGAGTTCCTGGCATGTGATCAATTGACTTGGGCCTGTGATGAGCTAGCATATAACAGCAGGAACACATGGCAGAGCAATAATGCTCCCAAGAGAGGGCCAGAGTCCAGTGTCCCGCTTAAGTACTTACTCCCAGTGTTCCAGACACCTGCCAACCAATCCCATGTCTTACAAGCTCTCCTGGCTCCCCATGTGCCACGCAGTGAACCAAGCCTTTAATCCAAAATATAGCAGTAATGAATGGAATTCTCTTCTTCTTCCACTCAAATATAAAGTCAGTGATGAACATGTAAATAGGCCCATTATTCATAGTGCAGTAGAAAAAAACAGGTTATGGAATTACTATTGTGTAATTTTGTTTAAAATTATTCACAAATACTTAATGAATTTGCATAATTTTGCATTCCTTTCAAGTGGTGGGGCTACAGATAATTTTTTCTTAGTATCCATTGGAATTGGGCAAATTTTCTTTGATTAACACATACTGTTTATTAATAAAAATGTTTTAGGATAGACACTGATAAAATCAATAATTTTATATCACAGAAAGACAGTTACAGGAATGATGATTAATGGTATATTTGAGGAAATTGTCCCAAGTTCCAACCCAAACTCTCCAACTGGAATAGGGAATATCAGCTCATACCTCAGTGAGGACTACAGAGAAGACTTCATACCTGTCAAGTACTCCTTGCACTGCTCAGGAGTGAGAGCAGAGCCCCAAGGTAGGAAAGGAGAAAACGTTTCCTGCTAATAGCTACAAACTCATTTCTCTGAGCTTTTGCTCAACTGTATTTTAAATATCTTTATTTTATTAAAAATATCTAGCTACATGACTGGAAGTCTAGCTTTTGTCATGCTAACAGTATTTTCTCTTCCTTATTAATATATTTTTTCATAAATGGATTTCTTTTAGTTTAAGTTAGCTGAAACTCAAAATAACCTCTACACTTTTGATCTGGGGATGTTCTAGCATGTTCCAGTAAGTTCCTGTAATGTCATTGGCTCTGGGTCTAGATTTTGTGATGCAGAAGTGTAATGGGATATTATATTTTGGATTCTGAACATATGCCTGTATGTTATTTCTCAAAATACCCTAACGATGCTCAGTCTTACCTAATATATGTGAAAGCAAACCTCACATCAGAGATGGAGTTGTAGTCATATTATGCTAAGAAATACACCAGTTTTTAAAAAGTTACTGTCAGTATCAACTAAAATAATGTTTTATCCAAACCATTCTCCAAATCGCTCTAGCTGACTGAGTTCTTCAAACCTTGCTGAGAACTGGCTTTCTTGTAATATATAATGGCCTATTCCGTGTTTAATGATAAAACTTGAAGGTCTGTTATATAATCGATCCTGCTATTTAAGAAATGCTGTAGCCGGAAGTACAACCCTTATATCCAGCACTTTTAATTCCAAAGGTAGATGGATCTCTGTGAGTTCAAGGCCAGCCTGGTCTACCTAGTGAGTTGAAGGCCAGCCTGGGCTGCATAGTGAGTTCCAGGACAGCCAGGGCTACACAGAGAAACCCTGTCTTGGAGGGTAAAATAAAGCTACAGCCAAGTTATTTTACTGCTCCTTTTATGTGATGCAGTTTGGAAAGTTGTCTTTGAGGCTTGGGGATAAATTATGGTTTTAGTTTTCTTTTATAATTATTTTTCCTGGTTTATTATTAAAACTTCTTGTAAAATTTTATGAAGATGAAAATATTTTATATTATATGTATGTGGATAATTTATTTTAAAAAACTAGCAGGATCCACACAGAGAGTTGTTAATCTGTGGCACCACAAGCCATTGTTGGAAGGAATCAATTCACTAAGGGAAGATAATGCTTAACTTGATTTTCTTTGGTCTCCCATATCACAGACATCCTTTATCATCTTTGTAGTTTTCAATGTGATTAATTTCAAACACATACATGGATATATACTCTCATTTCTAGTTATTTCACTGAGGTTAATCTTGGAGATGGAAGATTTAGTATAGTATGAGAATGATTTATTCATGCCAGCTGTATCGCCACGGCATACAGTGCTGCTGATATTATGGTGACACACATAAACAACTGTATACTTCATTTGCATTTTAAAAGTTATTAATGTGTATTGCCTATTTGTATCTTTATTTTATAAAAATCATTTTTATTTGCATGTGTTTTTATATGTAAAGACACTAATAATTCCAAGTGCATTTAACTTTAATCTGTTCTGCTGATGTTTTCCTGTATAGATTCTTGAATTGCATTTATGCTTAGAAAAATGTTCCCTTATTATATAACGTTTCCATGTTAAAGGATTTGTTTGTTTTGAGACAGGGTCTTGCAGTGTAACTCTAGCTGGTCCAAAACTCACTTTGTAGACCAGGCTGGCTTTAAACTCACAGAAATCTACCCGCCTCTGCCTCCTGGGTACTGGAATTCTAGGTGTGTGCCATGGCACACCATTAATTTTGTAATGTTTTATATAATTTTATTTCAACTTTTATGTTTAAAACTAGGAACATTTTTAAAATATTTTGACATTTGTCCCAATATCATTTAGTTAAGAGTCTTTCTCACTATCATAAATGCTGCTAATATTAAATGCTAAGTTCTTACCCATTTTCAGTATAATTCTAGGTTTTCTATTGTTTTGTCTATTATGTTAGTGTCACATAATTTGAGCTCTAAGCCTATGATATATGTTTAGTCTCTTGTTGCTTTTTTTTTTCTCCCTGACTTCATGTATTTATTTGTCTATATTTGCTTTGTAGTCACTTTCCCCAAAAGTTCTAAATCATACCTCTTGGAAAATGTGTGTTAGATCCTTTAAAACGTTTCGATAGTTTTCCTAGCTGGGGGATGGGGATGGGGAATGGTTTGTCTTGCTTTTTATTCAATGTAAGTTTGTTGTTGTTGTTTTGTTTTCTAAGATTCTCAATAGTATTCATTAGGAAATCATGACTTTAATAATTTATACACACATCTTAAGGAACTCATACTGTTTTCATCTAGTTGATTTGGGTTTTCTAAGTGAACAGAAGTAACTCTTGCCAAGTTTCCTGTCACTAAAGCTGTTTTTCCTGCTTCTTTCATAACTGAGCTTTGCATTTACTGCTTATCAGCCGTCTACACAGCGTGACACAGTGAGGAGCACACATGATTGCTCTGAAGTAAGAACAGCAGGGCACACGGCTGTAGTTGTACACGGAGGCCACCGCGTGCCTGGGGAAAACAGCCTTCCCTGACAGCCTTGGTTATGGCGACAGCCTGACCTCTAGTGGCTGCATAAAAACGGACGTTGACTCTTGGGGGCTGACTTCAAGAGGGACATGAGGTGTTCACTGCAGTAGAAAGCAGAATGTGGCTTTCTTTGGGTGACAGCCTTGGAGCTTGTGTTTGGAAGAGTAACGGGGTATAACTAATGCCTTTTTCACTCTTGACTTCATCAGCATTTTCACAACGGCACATTATATGGATAAATTGCCCTTAATTTTCTCAGCTTAGTCCTGCTTCGGTGGACTTGGCTGATGAGCTTTCATCAGTGTCTCACAGGGAATTTTTAGTCAGGAGATTAGCAGGGACTTAAATGATTTGGTTGGTCACTTACGAAGTTGGTTTGTATGGCAAGTTTTCCTTTGATACATATTCAGCACAGAAGGGATGCTCCTGGATGCTTGTATTCTGTCACATATTGACATCACTTATGTAGTTGTCCAGGAGAGACACCACTGCCTGAAAACATTCTGATCCTCCCCTGACACCTGCTACCTGTACTTAGCCGAAATGCTACTGCCCAGCACAAGAGACTTGTCCATTCTCCGCGCTCAAGGCAGCTTTCAGATTGGAGATTTTGGCTTCCTGGGCGTTTCCTTCTCTAAGTGTACATTTTCTTTTCTTTTTCACTTAAATTTATTGAAAAGGGGGGCTAATTTAATGTTTACATCCATGGATCAGAAGATCACTACTCAACAACTAGCCAAGATTCTAAAGTAACCCAAACATAAAAGGTTATGATAGAGAGGGAAATCACTGGTTAATATTATCAGTATTAATTTTAATATGTAAAGTATATCATACTTTCCAAGTAATGTTCCAGTATACAGTTTTCATTATAATTTTCATTATAATTAGTTAAGTGCCAGCCTTGTTTGGATAACTTTATAATGACGGAGTCAGTGATTTCATACTTAGGCTCTCTAGATCATATTCATTCATTGTATGTCCTTACAGATTAAATAATGCAGAGAATGGAGAAGCAGACTCAACCAGAGTATAATATTTTTATACTCTTTAAACTTTTGGTGCTATTTTGAAGTAGAAAATATTTCCCTCCAGTAATTAAGCCAGTCTTTGTTGATAAAGTATGTCACTATAATGCAACTCTTTTAGAACATTTGTCTTTGTTTCCATATGCTAAATAATACCACATTTTTTAGCTCTTCCTTTGGTCTGGGTACTACAATCTGTGTTTCATATACTTAGTATAATAGAGAACTAGATTATTTTGGTGTGTTTGAAAAATCCATTAATATTTAATGTCTATATCTCTTGTATAACTATTAGATTCTTAATTCCTTATTTTTTTTCAGGATTACATATTGATGAGGAAATGATTTTTATAAATGAAACAGTGGACAATCATCTACCCACTGTGGATACTCTCTGGAGCAGACTAAAGCTCCCTCTGGTGAAGGACCCGCTTCCAGATTTTAAAGAACACCTCTCCGGAAAGGAGAATCTCCCGTATGTAGTTGCCTGCTACTGTAATTGCTTTTATTTGAGAGAACAGTCTTTGTGTAGCCACAGGTTTAGACACTGTTCCATTGCTTCAGCTCAGCTTGCATGATAGTCTTTGTATTTTAATCGGCAATATTTGTTACAGGTGTTAGTATTAATTAATCTTGTTTAATTTTTGATTCAAGGGAATGTTTCTCTGTTGAAGAACGTTTGGAACCTTTTGTGAGAGATTTTCATATGGCTGAGGAGACCTTTTGTAAGACGACACTAGTATGTTTCAAATAGAATTATAACACTTGCTTTCAGTAATGTATTTCCAGAAGTAAGGGTGCACGCGTTTATAAATTTTAGGAGTTTACTTTAACTGTTTGCAACTGTCATGCTAAATTTTTTGATACCAAGTTGAATATGTGTCAATTATGGAGCCAAATTTACTTCTAAGTAGTGGTTTTCAGATGTAGATGATGGTTGACATTGGATCCTACCCAGTTATATTCTGGTATTAATTAATATTAATCAATATTATTAATTTAATTAATAATATTATTAATTAATTAATTAAAATTAATTAATATTAATTGTCTAGTGGGCAGTCCAGGTACAGAGAATTTTCAAACCTCTTTTATCACTATACTTGATATAGAAATGTAAGTAGTTAAGTTTAAAAATTATAAGGTAAATTCTATGGACATTATAATTTAAAGACACATTTTTATGGACAACTGAAATATTTTATACATTGGGGGTTTTTCTTAATACCAAAGGACACACATACACACACACACACACACACACACACACACACACACACACACAATGCAGTAAAGGCACTTCAAGGGTTTCCTTACAGATAAAATGTGAACAAGTTGGTGAAGGTATTAATTTGTTTATTGACCTGCTGACTCCAGCCCCTCCCCCTTCCCCTTCCCCTTCCCATGTTAGTTCTGAGTGGTACAGTCTCACCTGTTGAGGAATATTGTCTGTGAAGATGAGAGAAAAATATAGCCCGTGGGATGCAGTAGAGACAAACTCTATTCCATCACACCTATTCAGGTTTTGGTACTTTTAAAACTAATTTATTTATTTGCTTTACATCCCAATCATAGCTCCTCCCACCTCTCCTCCCAGTTCCACCTTTTGCTACTTTTCTATCTCTCAATTTCTTTAACTCTTTTTAATGTAGAATTTCTAAATTTTTTTTTAGCCAAAAAGAAGCTACATACGAATTTACTGTGTGTCACTAAGGGGATGGGGATTATAAAAGAGATTAATCAAGAAAGGCATTGTTTGTAAGAAGAACCTATTTCTGACTACTAAACCTCTTTTTTTTTTTTTTAATCTGTATAGCAGTTAAAACAGAATCTGAAATAAGTTTGAATTTTAGTGTGCCATTTAAACAAACATCCATTTAGGAATTAAATATATTTACTTGGAAATGTCTCTTAAATTTTTCAAAATGTTATATTATTTCAGCCATCAGTTTTTCCTTCTGAGTTTGAATTCTTAATCTCTACAAACCCCAAACAAGAAATTCCTACCCAATCACCATCAGAACTGAAGGAGTCATTAAACCTAATACCTGAAATAATGGCTGATGGAGATGAAAATGAACAAAGAGGTGAGAACTCGCTTAGAGGTGTGTTCCTTTAAAAACTGCTGTGCTAGGTGAGGTGGTGCACACCTTTAATTCCAGCATTTGGGAGGCAGAGGCAGACAGATCTCTAAGTTTAAGGTCAGCCTTGTTTGCGGAGTGGCTACACATAGGAACCCCATCTCTGAGTTCAAGACCAGCCTGTCCTACAAATCAAGTTCCAGGATACCCAGGGTGGTTACACAGAGAAACCTCAATCTTGAAAAACAAAACAAAACAAACAAACAAACAAACAAAACTACTTGTTATCTGAATTCTTATTTGTTTAAATACTTTGCAGAGATGTTCTGTAAGTTACGTGTTGGGGTCTCAGGATTGTTGCTATTAGACCCTTGACCTATTGTCACTTTTTCTGGTGTTGGAGTCTGACTCAGAGCCTTTCGTGCTTGGCACACCACTGTTACATTCCTGAGAATCCAACGCAGAGTTGCTCATTCTGGACACTCAGTGAAGCTGCAGCTATACGGTAGGTGATCTCCCTGGGGCTGCCCTCTTCCGCTTACCATGATTCTTCAAACTTAGCAGTACTTTATTGATTGTTATAGCCAAATAACATCCCATTGTAGAGATGTTTTCTCACATTTTAATTATCCACACATCTGTTGATAGACATTTGAATTATTTTTTGTTTTAGCTGTTACAAATAAGCCTGCTATAAATATTTATTTAGAAGTTTTTTTGCATGTGTACATTTATTTTCTTAATTTTTATAATTTTTCTATTTAATTTGTTACTGGGTTTCATCTTTTTTGTTGGTCTTCCCTTCTCTCCTCCAGACTCCTGCCCTGCTCCTGCTAGTCCCCCTCCTTCTTTTTCTGTTTTCATGTCACATTATTCTCTTACCATTTTTGTTCTCCTCTTACAACTGTACTTTGATACTTTTCTCCCTTCTGGTTTTGTGACCTATACCTCCCCAGAACACATATACATCTGTATAAAAATTAAAATCCAGGATATGCATTAGAGAGAAAATGTGAGTCTGTAATGCTTTCTATAATACTTCTAGTTCCTCTTCTATTTCTGCAAGTGTCATAATTTCTTCTTCATGGCTGAGTAAAATCCCATAGGTATATTCCTACGCTATCTACTGATCTTTGATGAGCATCCCTGCTGGCTCCATCCCATGGCTATTGTGATAGTGCAGCGGTAAACATGAGTGCCAGTGTCTCTGTGATAGCTCTTAGAGCCCTTTGATATGTACCCAGGAGTTGTCTAGCTGTGTCCTGTTGTAGTTCTGTCTTTAACTTATTGAGAAACCTTCATACCCAGTTCCTTAGTGAATTCCCAAGTTTGTATGCCCACCACACTGGGTAAAAGTTCTCCTCATATCCTCAGCAGCATTTGTTCTTTTTTTTCCTGATGATAACCATTGCAACTGGGGTAACTAGAATCTCAGCGCAGTTTTAAATTGCATTTCCCTAATATATAGCCAAGGATATGTAGCACTCTTCCAAGAATTTAGTAGCTATTTGTATTTCTTCTTTTGAAAACTATCCAGTTAATTAGCCCATTTATTGACTGAAAGATTTGTGAATTTGCTGTTGTTTGATTTTTGCTATTCCTTATATATTCTAGATATGAGTTCCCAACTCTTTTTTTTTCAAAAATTTTAATATATTAATTACAGTTTATTCACTTTGTATCCCAACCGTAGCCCCCTCCTTTATTCCCTCCCAATTCCACCCTCTCTCCTTCTTCTCCTCCCTGCCCCTCTCCAAGTCCACTGATAGGGGAGGTTCTCCTCCCCTTCCATCTGTTCCTAGCTTATCAGGTCTCATCAGGACTGGCTACATTATCCTCCTCTGTGGCCTGGCAAGGCTGCTCCCCTGTCAGGGGGATGTGGTCAAAGAGCCAGCCCCTAAGTTGTCAGAGACAGTTCCAGTTCCCCTTACTAGGGAACCCATTTGGATACTGAGCTGCCATGGGCTACATCTGAGCAGGGATTCTAGGTTATATCCATTAATGGTCTTTGGTTGGGGTATCAGTCTCAGAAAAGACTCCTGTGCCCAGATATTTTGTTTCTGTTGCTCTCCTTGTGGAGCTCCTGTCCTCTCCAGGTCTTACTGTCTCCCCCTTCTTTCATACGATTCCCTGCACTCTACCCAAAGTTTGGTTATGAGTCTCAGCATCTGTTTTGATACACTGCTGGGTAGAGTCTTTCAGAAGCCCTCTGTGGTAGGATACAGAGACTTCTTAATTGCATATAATTCCATGTGTTATTTCTTGGGTATCTGCTATTTTAGCATTTCCGTGTGTGTGTGTGTGTGTGTGTGTGAGAGAGAGAGAGAGAGAGAGAGTTATTTTGAAGGGCAATCTTTTAATTTTATTTATGATACTTTTGCCAAATAATGAGGTGGCTGCATCATGGGAGCTCCATGCTTAACTGCCTGAGGGGCTGCCAGGATGTGTCCCTGAGTACTTGCAGTGTTTTCAGGGTTCTGATTGTCTCCTATGTGTATGACCCAGGGTGTTCCCACATTTTAGCTTCTGTCAGTGAAGCTGCAATGGACATGGATTTGCAGGTATTGCTCTGAGATATTGTTTGTGTTAATTGTTTATATCCCAGCAGCAGGCTTGCCAGACTGTGTGTATACTAGCTCTGGTTTTTGCTGTATTAGTTTGCATTTCTAGCCACAGTGTATGATGATTTTTACATAGTGTATAAAATGAGGACATGACTGCTCCAAGGAATAATTGAGGAGAAGGTTTTTGTTGTAGATATGAGGGAGAGTACAACCAGAGACCTGTAGAAGAGTCCAGAGCAGGAAAAGAAAGTAGTAAACTAAACATGGCCAGCAGACTGAACTGGGCCATGAGAGGAGAGAGGCAGGTACAGAGGAGAGAGAACAAGAAGAAAGGGAGAAGGGTGGGCAAAGATAGAGAGGACCAGGAGGGTACAATGGCAGGGTTATGTAGGAACGAGAAACTGGGCTAAGGGAATCCCCTGAGCTGGAGTTTAGGGTGGTGGGCAGGGTGTGAAGAGCCAGGATGTCAGCATGGATTCTCATAGGTGCTTGTGATGCCGAGGGAGCCTGGAGGACAGCATGCATTTTGGTATGCTAAGAGGCATTTGTCCCCAGTTTCTTTTGGACCTGACGGATAGTTTATCAGTAGCATTCTGCAAATTTCTTTACTCCAGATTTTATTTTGTCAGAGGCTTACATCTTTATGTATAATATCACAATATTTGCAAACAGACATAATTTGACTACCTCCTTTCCAATTTGGATACTTTTTATTTCTCTTTATTGCTGTACTGTGCTGTTAGGACTTTTAGTGCAGTGGTGAACCGTAATGGTGAAAGTGGACATCCTCATCTGTTTTCTTGTCTTAAGAAGCCTTGACATTTCAAGGTCAAGATAAAGTTAGCTGTATTAGCTTTCTGTGGCTTTTAGTTAAGTTCTGCTCTGTCCCACTAATGAGAGTTGGTTTTTGTTTATTTAACAGTAAATTGTCCGCTTTGCTCAAAAAGCTTTTCACCCCTACAGCAGGAATAAGTTGAAGTCTCTGTTAAGTATTCTTTTTTTTTTATGGACACCACACCAAACATGTAGTTCAGGAGTTAAAGATTTAGACAGAGTGTGTTTATATATTAGAGTTGGGGCCTTCTCTGTGGCTCTCTCCTTTCCTGAATTCACTTTCTAGCTACTGTATTAGCCCTGAACTCTAGTAAAGATAGATTTGTCTTAAAAATTTTATCTACATTCTGTTTGCCCCAGCACCTAGTAAAAACTGTAACATGGGAAAGTGCCTCAGGGCCAGTTTACTCCAGTTTTCTCATTGCTTTTCCTTCTGACAATCATTTTACATATTTTGTGATTCTAAGAACCCACCAACTATAAGACTCATTATCAACTTAATAAAAGTATGTAGAGGAAAGATGTGCATACCAGTTATAAGATGAACAATAATTTCATAAACAAATAGATAAATCTGTGTTGCACTCAAGGAGTTAATGTGTATACTGTCTATAAGAGTTGTGTGTCACAAAGGATGAGTTAAAATGAACAGTAAGTGACAGGGCTGGGGAGAGGGCTAGGTCAGTAAGAAGCTCGCCACTGGAACACGAAGACCTACAGTCAGTTCTCAGGACCCACTGAAGCCAGGCATGAGTGTACATGCTGTGGTTCCAGTGCCGAGAAGGCTGAAGCAGCCTAGCTTTAGATCAAATCAGTGAGCTCTGGCTCACTGAGAGACTGAAAAGTAACGTGGGAAGTAACCGAAGAAGAGTGACCTGTGGCCTCCACATGCACATATGCGTTGGTGCACATACACATATGTAAGCATGTATAAATAATAATAATAATAATAATAATAATAATAATAATAATAATAATAATAATAAAGTAATTGGCACAATATACCGAGCAACTGGAAAGAGAAATAATCATTAGCACCAGTGCCAGTGAGTGTAGTTCTGTGGCAGAGTGCCCAGCACGCCCAAGGCTTGGTTTGAATCTCCAGAACCACAGGAGAATCCCAGTTAAACTGAGCTTAGAAAGTTACCATTGATGGGTGAAGATTATGTTTCAAAGCATTTGCTCTATCTTAGCTTCCAATCGTTATGCTGATTTTTGCATTTTTATATTTCTTTGATGATTTTAATTGATAGATGAGGAGGGAAGGGCATGTGCATTGGAGAATAGAATTTACCAATTATGTCAGCATTTTTTCCAGAATATCCAGCCCTCTCTAAAAGAAAAATATTTGTCTGCAGTAAGGCGATAAAGATACTTTAAATTTTAAAGTTTGAAAGGAAAAAGCCATGGAATAGTGTTATAAGACATAATTTTAATGGTACTTTGTTGCTAGAATTTCTTCTATTTCCTTTCAGGTCTTATTACCAAGTATGAATTTGATATAAAATGCAACTCCACAGAAAGCTTAACTATTGCAAGCCCACATGAACCAGAGCCCAGTAAACCAGGTAAAGACTTTGCCCAAGTCATTGGCTTACCAAGCTTTACCGATATGATATAGAAGAACACTAAATCTGCATTTATAGTCTACTGTGAATTAGTTTTTGTGTTCAAAACCTTGATCATTATGGTCTTGTCATCTTTTTCTTTTTTCTGCCCCTTTATATTTGCCCTATCAGAATCTTGTCAGCCACAAGAGCGAGTCATATATACAACAGAGTTACAAACATTTGAGAAGCTGAGTGGAGGAAATACTGCTAAAATTAAGATGCAAATCTTGGGGCTTGGGGGAAGACTTAGTCAGCAAAGTGCATGCTATATGAGTATGAGTATGAACTCAAAGTATGAGTTCTGACTGTGAGTTCCCCAGCAGCTGGTAGCTGAGTTGGTAGACTGTGGGTTCAGGGACAGACCTGGTACCAAAAGTTATGGCAGAGAGTGATTGTGTAAGACACCCAGCTTTGACTTCTGGCCTCACCCTGATGTGCATGCATATACACCCACACACCCCACACACAGATATAATCTCAAATTATAGCTGAGTACTTTAACTTTATTTTTTATTATCTTACTTTATATGTGTATGTCTGAGTATGTGTGTGCGCTGTGTGCATACACTTGCCATCTGAGGGCAAAAAAGAGCATTAGATGCCCTGAAACCATTTTGTAAAACACCCAGCATAGCTGCTGAGACTCAAACCTGGGTTCTCTGTAAGAGTGGCAAGTGCTACCAACTACAAAGCCATCACTTTAGCTCCAAAACCTTATGTTTCCTTTTGGTGTTAGTAATCTTATTGATCTTTGTTATAATTAAAAACAGACCCTTTCAATTACATATTTATTTATTGAGTGGAGTGGTGCCATGATGTGTGTATAAAGGTCAGAAGGCACCTAGTGGGAGTTGGTTCTTTCCTTCCACCATGTGGATTCCGGGGCTTGAACTCAGGTCATCAGGGTTGGTGGCAAGTACTTTTACATTCTAAGCCATCTTGCCAACGCTTCAAAGGTAGCGTTTTTAATCCCTTAGAGCAGCATATCATTCTCTGCTGTGTCATTATTTTATCATTATCATATCAAATTTGGGAACTGCATCATGTTTTGTTCCAGAATAAAGCCAAATTGTGTTCTTTTAAAATTATATTGATGAGATTGTTACTTAGAACGTTTCTACTCTAAGCACATGTGTATCTGCGAGGGTGCTTACTGCTTTAACTGTACTGCTTTTCAATAAAGGCAGATCTAGTTTTCAGGCCCATTCTATTAATTTATCATTCTGACAAAGACATCTAGAGTCCTGACTCATTAAAGTGAAGAATTACTCTTATATAGAAAATAGTGCTGTCTCCTAAGTATGGACAACATTAGTCTCCAGAACTAAAACTCTTCTTATACACAAAGCTCTTAGGGTTTATCTTAGATAGCTAACTCAGTCAAATTCAGCTGTCACTGTCATTTTTAAAAGTCACCACTGTCATAATTGAGATACCAAGTAATAATTTGTAGTTCATTATATAGATATAAATTTAGGACTGTTATTTCCTAGCTCAAGGAATCTAAATTTCTTGTGTTCTGTATGTGTGCATACATATATGTGAGGGGAAGCCAGAGGTCAAGCTCGGGCACCGTTCCTTAGGAGCCTTCCACTTTGTTTTCTGAGACAGGCTCTCCCACTGAGACTTTGGGCTCATGGACAAAGGACAGGCTGGGATTTCAAGGGCAAGCCCTCATGCCCAGCTTCTCACATGGGTACTAGGACTGAACTAAGGTTCTAATGCTTTAGCAACTGAGCTATATCTCTAGCTCCACCCCCCAAATTTCTTCTTACTGAACATCAAAAACTCTGTGAGCAGCACAAGTTGGACTTGATGGCAGAAAAAAAAAAAAAAAAAAAGAGGACACAAAGTTGGGTTGGATGTGTGGATCTGGGAGGAGTTGAGGAAAAGAGGTGAATGTGATAAAATGCATCATACTAAATTCTCAAAAAACTAATACAAACATTTTGTTGCAGCAAATTGACCCAGTAATTATTTACAAGAGTTCTAAAAGTTATCTTATTTTTACAGTATTATATAACTTTAATTTTCAAATATTTCAGGAGAATTAGAAATGCCACCAACACATCTAAGCTTACCAAGGCAACATTCTTCAGTGAGTTTATTACATGCAAGATTTCAGACATTTCCATTTTCTGCTGTGTGTAAAATGTAAGTAAAGATTGTATCTAGAACCCAAGCTGCAGTTCAGGACAAGCATTTTTTAATGAAATATCTCCATTTAAAGACAACTTCCAAGAAGCTCTTATGAAAAATTATGAGACTGTGTATATATATTATATATATATATATATATATATATATATATATATATATATATATATAAAGCTGGGAAGAGGCTATGACTATATATGCACACATCTGTGATTTTTTTTTTATAGAATATTGTTAGATGGTGACACAGAAAGACATAAGAATGACTTTGCCTAAAAGGAAACTAGGTAATATGACAATATGGTAGGATATTTTTCACAATGTCATCTTTTACAGTAGCTTTCAGCATTTTGAGTATATTACCATTACAATAATTACTAGTGAAAGTAAGTAACTTTTAATAAGTAAGTTTCAGGATCCTGACAGAAATAGAATGATTCAGAAGTTGCCTCTGAACCCTTGCTGGTGACACTCATGCCATGGAAGGCACACTCTGTGGGTTCCATACAAATTGCACGGACTAGCTGGCGTGAACAATAACATCTTATTTCCTCAGGGTCCTGCAGCCTACTGAGTAAGGTGTTTGCTGGGCTGGTGTGGTTGTGTAGGACTAAGAACTACTCTACTGATCTCATTGCCTAATTTCCTCTTTATTAAAAGATACAGTCATTGTCTCATGTTCTGAGACTAAGGTTTCAGTGTATACATTTGGGGAGTCACAGTGTACCCCAGAATAAGTGTCTTAAAACTCTGCATTAAAGTCCTGGCTCCATCACTTGCTCCTAATTGCTCTGGCCTCAGTCTCTCTGTGATGCTGGCTGTCTGCTTCAAAGACTCATTATGAGGTCTTCTAAAAGATGATACATCTGTGGCCGGAGTAGGCAAGGGTTCCAGCATAGTGTGTTCATCAACTTATTTCCCAGGAAATCCTACCCTGTTTCTATCAGTGTATGTCCTTCAACCTGTCATTATGGCCTCAGTATTGAGAATATCAGATATATAGAACTAGGGGTTGGTCCATAAATCTGTTCAGCATCCATTGTTATTGTAGAGAATGGTCTGCGGTCTTAGAATTGCTACTACAAGGCTAAATATTCATATTCCAGTTGGATCCAATTTGTTTTGTTTTTCTTTTAGTTGTTTCATTTTGTATGTGTGGGTATTTTACCTGCATGTGTGTCTGTACAAATGTGTGCATGGTACTCAGGGAGGCCAGAATAGTGTCTGGAATTGGAGTTACAGAAGGTCATGAGCCACCATATGGGTGCTGGTAGTTGAACCCAGGTCCTGTGGAAAAGCAGGACTCTTAACTGCTGAGCCAGCTCTCCTATCCCTTGTTTTGTTTTTCAAGACAAGATTTCTCTGTGTAGACCAGGCTGGTCTTGAACTCAGAGTTCCACCTGCCTCTGCCTCACAAGTGCTGGGATTAAAGGCCAAAATGGTATATCTTAGAAGCCCAGCATACATGATTGCCTGACAGAGTCTGAGATAGCTTTGGATGCTATCTTTTATTAGGCAGCATACATAAATTTAGTGTTTTCCAAAGTAAGTTTAGTCTATCATCTTGAAATAAAGCCATCAATTTTGCTTCTTATTCAAGTTACAAAACTAGGAACTTAGTACAATCTTCATTCCCATTGTAAACTGGAATGTGTCCTAAATCACACACCTCCAGGAGAATTAGAAATGCCTGTGAGTCCCTCGTGAATGATTCCTAGGCTGCTCTTGGCAGGAGAGCTAGAAGCAGCTGTAGCCAAGGACCCACAACTCATTACAGGTTCTGTTCGCATCTTTAATGGTCTGTTTGGTGTCTAACTGAGACATGGAGGAGCCAGCATTGAGTACCCTAAGTATATCTTCACACTCTATTTAAGAATTATTTGCAGCCAGGTGCACGCCTTTAATCCTAGTACTAGGGAAGTACAGGCAGGTGGATCTCTGTGAGTTCGAGGCCAGCCTCTTCTACAAAGCAGGTTCCAAGACTGCCAGGACTACACCTAGAAACCCTGAGCTTGGCATGTCTGTGGCATGAGTGAGCTCTGGAACAGCATGGTATAAGCATGCAATCACATACTTTAGTGCCTCTGCTAAGGCGAAACAGAGTTGTTTTTCTTAGACTCTTTCATGCTCTCATTTCTCTATATTTCCTAATCTGTCTGAGGAAGCAAGTTGGCAATCAGAAACATAAATCAGTATACATTAATATAAACTTAAATTTTAGTTAGCATTAAAATATTAATCATTGTAACTTTTTTTAAATTTATCTATTTTTATTTCATGTGTATTGGTGGTTTTTGCTTGCATGAATGTCTGTGTGAGGGTGATAGATCCTGGAGTTATAGACAGTTCTGACAGGGCTGGGAATTGAATCGGGGTTCTCTGGAAGAGCATTCAGTGCTCTTAACTGCTGAGCTATCTCTCCAGCCCCTGTAGTAACTCTTTAATCACACAGGACTATTTTCTATTTCTTGTTGTAACTGAAATAGCTAATGAGAGTTTATAAAACAAGTCTTACCTGATGCATTATGATTCGGCAAAATTAAAACAAAATGGCTTTTGGGGGTGGGAGGTAGGGGTTGCTTTTGAGACGGGATTTCTCTGTGCAGTCCTGGCTATCGTGGACTCACTCTGTAGATTAGGTTGGCCTCAAACTCACAAAGATCCGCCTGCCTCTGCCGCTCAAGCGCTGAGATTAAAGGTGTGCACAACCAGGGGTTGGGGATTTAGCTCAGTGATAGAGCGCTTGCCTAGCAAGCACAAGGTGCTGGGTTCTGTCCTCAGCAATGGAAAAACAAAACAAACAAACAAACAAACAAACAAAAGGCGTGTGCCACCACCTCCTGGCTTCAAAATAGCTTTTAAAACAGTTAATGGATCTAGAGTCATTTGAAAGAGCTGAAAGGTACTCATCACATCAAGAGATAAGTCACTTCCATCTGGCTAATGGCTAAAACCTTTAAAGTTCTTGGTATTGCAATTATTCCTATTATTTCAGCATTTGGCAGCCTGAGCAGTAAAGTTATGAATTTTAGACCAACTTGGTCTACATGCTGGTTACCTGTATTTAAAAAAAGAAGAATTGTACCTCAATTGTAAGGCTAAAAAATGTTAAAAGACAGTGAGTACTGCTGCTATACCCTTGACTTCCTTGTAGTGCCTTCCACATATAAGAACCGTGTTAGGTTTCAGGGAGAGAGAACAAAAGTCTGGATGAAGTAAGAGTGTATTTCCGTACCGACTGACATGGGAAACATGTCTTCAAAACACTTCATTAAAAGCAAAAATATTTGCTTTTATTGGGCATGGCTGGCTGAAGCATTTCTTCTTATTTCTACTTCTTCTTTCTACTTCAGGATAATTACCTACAATCTGAAGTGTATTATCAAAAAAAAAAAAAAAAGCCCTGGGTAAATTTCAAGAATTTTTCAGATTCTCAAGTTTTTTATCAAATGAGCAGGGTTTTAGACTGTGTGGATGAACTATGTAGTTTAGAACTAAAAAACTAGCTTACAAGTACCACTTATTGTCAACTTAGAATCTAGAAATACCTATTATTGCCATCCTCGAATATGTTCCATATGAACTGAGAAACAGAATGCAATTCGTTCCCCATTTCAATAGAAGTAGGAGGTTTGGCATATGAAGCGTGTGACTCAATAGTCTCTTCCTAACCAGGGCCCATAGCTTCATAGCTATTAATGAGCTGTGGTTGACGTTAACTGTCATATATATTTCCTCCTTCTTCCCCTCTGAACCCTAATACTAGCACACAAATTTTACACATCACCTTCATACCTACCAAGATTTAGGAACTTGATCTAAATTTAGGACCTTGTCACCTCTGGCAAAAGTAGGGACAATAGGACTTTTGTATAGTTCTGATTCTAACAACGAAAAGACTAGAATTTCTATATAAAATGAGCTCAAGGTAAAGTTTATATAAAATATTGTTGAAGTTGTATGTAAATAGTAAACACAATAATTTTACTTGTTGGTTTTATTTCACATAGCTTACAGTGTTGGTATTGTAATTTTTTTATGCAGAAAAGTACTAAAATTATTCCAAGGGAGCCATATGGCTCCAGTCAGTACTGAGGGAGATAAAAGTAGTTGTGATTAAAAATCCTTATTTCTAACTAGATGTAGAATCACAGGATTAATGAAGCATACCCATGGGTGTAACTGGGGCTTGTTTCCAGAGAGCATTGGCTGAACAGGAGGCAGGCCCACCATGAGAAACTTGGGATACTGACACAATAAGGGAAGGAGAAGAGGTCAAATAAGCACCAGCATTCCCTGCCTCTGCTTCCTGGTCAGCCATCAAGGGAACGGCTGTCTTCTGCCTACAGCTCCTACCACCACGATGTCTGCCCAGGCTCACGGGACTAAGCTCATGGACTGAACCCTCTGAACCAAAAACCAAATAAATTCTTTCACTCTTATTTCTATTAGGCATTTGGCTACAGTGATGAAAAATTTACTAAGATAGAAAATATTCTACCCACCGTCAGCTTCACACACAGACACATCACTTTAAACACCATTCCATTCTTTGTTCCCAAAGGTTTTTGTCCAAATGTATTCAGCCTGTCTCCTTGAGTCCTAGAGGCTTAAAAGTTTTACACTGTTTGAAAGTTCAAATTCAGAATCTCCACTGAGACTCAAGGCAATCTCTTACTTGAACCTCTGTAAAATGAGAAAAAAAATCACATACTGCCCATACACAACAGGAGCGAATATTCCCATTCTGAAATGGAAGAATATAGAAAGGAAAGATGAAACCAAAATACAGCCAAAGCCTAGCAGTGCAATCATCAAGTCCTGTAGTTTCAGGCTCAGCCTCTGAAGCATGTAGTGTTCTGATGTATACTCCAAGGGGCTGGGACGCCCCAGCCTGCATAACCTTGCCATTTTCAACTCACATGACTCCTCTCTTTCTAAGTTGGGATTTCTATTGCTGTGATGGAACACCATCGCCAAGAATAACCTGGGAAAGAAAGGTTTTACTTTGCTTACACTTCCACATCGCTGCCCACCATGGAAAGCAGGACAGGAACTCAAACAGGGAAGGAGCCAGGAGGCAGGAGCTGATGCAGAGGCCATGGAGGGTGGAGGGGTGTCTGCTTTCTTATAGAACCCAGGACTACAAGCCCATGGATGGCTCCACCCACAATGGACTAGGCCCTCTTCCATCACTCATTAATTTTAAATGTAGCCCAGCACCCAGAGAGGCAGAGGCAGGTGGATCCCTGTGAGTTCAAGGCCAGCCTGGTGTACAGAGTGAGTCCAGGACAGCCAGGGCTAAAACAGAGAAACCCTGTTTTGAAAAAAACAAAAAACAAAAAAAAAAACAAAAAACAAACAAACAAAAAAAAACACAAAGAAACAAAAATGTCTTACAGTTTTGCCTATGCCCCATCTTAAGGAGGCATTCTCTTAAATTGAGGTTCCCTCTCCTCAATCACCTGCTCAGAGGCTCTGTGCAGGAAATCCAACCCTGTTTGTTACACATTTCCTGGCCTTCCAGATCTTCTTTTAAAAATGTGGGTTCTAATCTCTTTAGCCTGCATGGAACCACGGTTTTTCTATTCTGTGTGCCTGGAAATGTGGCTGATGCCAAGGTCTGCTGCTAGTTAAAGCAGTAGTCAGGCTTCCTTGGACCATGGGAGCAAGGTGCCCCGTTGCTCACTTCTCAAAGGAGAGTCTTGCAGTTGAGTTTTACACCTTAAAGCCTGTGATATTTGGAGTCGATTCAATTCCTGAGATGCCCACAGGTATCTTTCTTAGGAGCACAGTGCAAAGTGTTAGCTTCTCTCTAGTGGTGCTGGTCCCTTTAACAACTCCATCCTAATTATTAAAAATTTAAAGTAACCCTTTTCTAGACAAATGACATGGTTGTTGGTTTTTTGTTTTTTTGATTTTGCATCTTCCCATTCAGCTTTTTTATCCCAATTTTTACTGTAAACCTGGTTAAAAGAAGCCACCAGTATTCAGCCTCTGTATTATTTACATTTGTTGTTGCTACAATCAATTATCTGGCAGAAACAGCTTAAGTGAAGAAGGCTTTATCTTGGTTCATAGTTTCAGAGGGTTTAGTCCATAGTTGCTTTGGCAACATGTCATTATAGGGGTAGGAGAACAGCTGTTTATTTCATGGTTGGCAAAGAAGCAGAGACAGGAAATCTAATGCTCATTTGCTTTCTCAGTCTCTCCCTTTGTCCTTCCCTTTGATCCCAGCCGTGGGATGGTACCACCCCAACAGCCCTCAGCACACGGAAATGCCCTCGCTGATAAACCCTCCCTGTGCCTCGCTAATCCCCTCATGGTTCTGAGTCACTCACACTAATGATGAAGCTTGAATATCACAATAATTTTAGGCATGCAGGCCTAAGAGAGGAATTTATTAATAACAATTTCTTTTTGTTTTTTCAAGACAGGGTTTCTCTGTGTAGCCCTGGCTGTCCTGGAACTCACTCTATAGACCAGGCTGACCTCGAATTTAGAGATCCACCTGCCTTTTGCCTCTTGAATGCTGGATTAAAAGCGTGTACCACCACCACCCAGCTAACACCAAATCTTTAAGGGAAGGAAAAAGTAATTAGAAATTTGGTTTATACAGTTCAACTTCAGTTGATACATTTACAAAATACAGGTTTTTTTTTTTACTTGCATTTACATATAAAAAAAAAAACTTAGAATGACTGCCTACAGATTGGGAAAGAATCTTCACCAACCGTTTATCTGACAGAGGGATAATATTCAATATATATAAAGAACTAAAGAAGCAGAAAAGCAACAAACCAAGTAATCCAATTAAAAAATGGGGAATGGAGCTAAACAGAGAATTTTCGATAGAGGAACATCGAATGGCAGAGAAACACATAAAGAAATGCTCAACCTCATTAGCCATTAGGGAAATGCAAATCAAAACGACCCTGAGATTTCACCTTATACCCATCAGAATGGCCAAGATCAAAAACTCAAGTGACAACACATGCTGGAGAGGTTGTGGAGAAAGGGGAACCCTCCTCCATTGCTGGTGGGAATGTAAACTGGTACAACCACTTTGGAAGTCAATCTGGCGCTTTCTCAGACTATTAGGAGTAGTGCTACCTCAAGACCCAGCTATACCACTCCTAGGTATATACCCAAAATTTGCTCAAGTACACAACAAGGACATTTGTTCAACCATGTTTGTAGCAGCTTTATTTGTAATATCCAGAACCTGGAAACAACCCAGATGTCCATCAACGGAGGAATGGATACAGAAATTGTGGTATTTTTACACAATGGAATACTACTCAGCAATCAAAAAGGAGGAAATCATGAAATTTGCAGGCAAATGGTGGGATCTAGAAAAGATCATTCTGAGTGAAGTATCCCAGAAGCAGAAAGACAAACATGGTATATACTCACTTATATAGACCTACAAGATATGATAAACATAATGAAATCTACACACCTAAAGAAATCAAGAAAGCAGACACGGGCGAAGATGATCAATCCTCATTTAGAAAGACAAATGGGATGTGCATTGAACGTATGACAGAAGTCTACTGCAGAAGGCATCTGAAAGACTCTACCTAGCAGTGTTTCAAAGCAGACACTAAGACTCATAACCAAACCCCCGGCAGAGTGCAGGAAATCGTATGAAAGAAGGGGAGTTAGTATGATATGGAAAGGATAGGAGCTCTACAAGGACCAAATATATCTGGGCACAGGATCTTTTCTGAGACTGACACTCAACCAAGGACCATCTATGGATATAACCTAGAACTTCTGCTCGGATATGGCCCGTGGTAGCTCAGTAACCAAGTAGTTTTCCAAAGTAAGGGGAACAAGGACCATTTCTAACAGGATCTCAAGGGCAGGCTCTTTGACCTCCCCACCCCCCCCAGGGGAGGAGCAGTTCTGTTAGGCCACAGAGGAGGACTTTGCATCCAGCCCTGAAGATACCTGATAAAACAGGGTCAAATGAAAAGGGAGGAGGTCCTCCCCTATCAGTGGACTTAGAAAGGGGCAGGGAGGAGACCAGGGAGGGAGTGTGGGATTGGGGAGGGAATGAGGGAGTGGGATACAGCTGGGACACAGAGTTAACAAAATGTAATGAATAAGAAAAATAAAATTTAAAAAAAACTTAGGAAAGTACTTTTCTTAAAATTTTGTTATAGAAAACAGCCAATACTAGTAAATATTAGTAAATATTTACTAGCCAATATTAGTAAATAATCTTTGATTTTTCTTTGACAGCAATTTGCTTAGTGCTGGAGAATCAGCTAATAAATATTGTATGCTGTGGCAACTGGGAAGCTGCAGAAACTCCTGGGTCTCGTTCTTGCTTACAGGTACAGACTGCTCGCTACTGAAAGGCAAATAGAATCAAAGAGCACAAATCTGAGATATTGTCTTTAATTGTATCATAACATGAAATATGTGACATGACACAAAGTCCAGTTATCTTCTAGAGGCTCATTAGATAAAAGTCTCAGCCTTGCTGATTTTCCCATAACTCTTATCTATGAACTAAAGAAAAGCAGACAATCTCACAATACATTTACATGTGTATCTATGTAAATACATTGTAGTTCTTAGACTGACTATACAGCTAATGTGAAAAGTAATATAAAAGTTTTCCATTTTTAAAGCTTTTCAAGAATGCTTTAACACCTTTAACAAAATCCATTTACAATTTAATAAAATAATTTTTAGTTGAATAAACCCCTCCAAGACTCTCTCCGTATCCAATGAGAATAACAATGCAGATGTTGTGTGTTTTCTAAAAATGTGTGTCTATACAAAGACATATACAAGCTGGATGGTGGTGGTGTCTTTAATCCCAGCACTTGGGAGGCAAGGGCAGGAGACATTGAGTTTGAGGCCAGCCTGGTCTACACAGCAAGTTCCAGGACAGACAGCTAGGGCTAGAGAGAGACTCTGTCTCAAAAAAAAAGTTATAATAATGTGAAAGTCCATGTTAGCCATAAAAATAGAAATCACACAAATAGTTTTTCTTTGGTTTTTCAAAAGACAATGGCTCATATAGTCTGGGCTATGCAGCTCAGAATAAATAACCTTGAGCTGTTAAGCCTCCTGCCTCTGGGCAGAGATACTCATTTTCTTGTCTGTGATAATGAATCAATGATCCATTTTTTTTCTTCTAAAAACATTTATTTCTTTGCTTACTGGTCATAAGTCAATAAAACTACTAAAATAATATCTACTTCATAGGATTCTTCCATGGATTACTTAGAAATGATGCATGGAAAATAGTAAAATGTCATGTTTTTGGTAATTGCTAATATTAACACTGGTACTTATCTGTTTTAAGTTACTATTAGTATTGTAAAAAATGCATCATTCCAAAGTTACAATTTCAAATTTTATAATTTTAATTTGGGGTGGATGCTTATAACACAGGCAGTATTATGAAGTAATTGTGCCAGTCCATTTCTTCTGTATGTTGTGATTTCACCTATTTAGGCTAAAAGTCCTGACATAATAAGGTCTGTACCACAATGTCTAAGATGACATTCACCCTAAAATCTGAAGATGTCTTATTAAGGTTCACTATAATGAGTTAGAATTTGAGACTTAATAAATCTTCTGTTCTTCTAAAGCATATCAAGTATATTAGTTTAGTAATTATTAAACAATCAGAATATAGTTTCTTTTGTTACTAAATATGGACTGATTTTTAACTTCTTGATATTTCCAAAGACTGAATAAATTATTTGAGGGCTGGGGATTTACGTTAGTTGATAGAGCTGGGTTCAGACCCCAGCACTGTATGAGCTGGGCATGTTAACACTCACCTGTAAGTGCCAGGGCGCTGGAGGTGGAGGCAGAGAAGGATCATTAGGTCAGAGTCATTCTCAACCACGTTGAAAGTTCAAGAGCAGCTGTGCTTTATGAAACTGTCTCAAAAACAAAAGAAGAAATTATTTGTGTGATTATGTGGACTTATATGAATGCTAACATTTTGAAAATTATATACCAGATGTAATTTCAAATTTCACCTTTTCCTAATGTGTGAAAATACATTTTATTGTGAACATCCAGTATGTTTGTTTATTGTTTTTCATTCACTTTTTTTCTGTGTTTGTATGTTCTCAAGTTCCAAGATTTCAGGAGCCCTGCAGTCAGTATTCACTTGCAGATATGAGGAATATCTTTTCTATCAAAGAAGACAGCCTTGTGATTAGCTCTGCAAAAGCCAAGGGGTGGAGACAAGCAAGACTAAATCCAATAATGGCTGAAACTTTGGAGCATCTGAAGACATATTTGTGTCATCATGGTCTGTCCTCTACGGAGACTAAGCTGGAGATTTTCCTGCCTACAAAAGTATTTCAGCTGGAATGTAAGTATAGAACAGTAAGTCAGCTTGTGTGACCATTTCACAGGAGCTGTCTGACACCAGGTTTCTCCTCAATGATTAGGAAAATATTAACTAAGGCTTAACATTCTCATGCCTTGGTTCTGCCAGTTTATGACTTTTGACCTTCCTAGGCTCTACATTCTTCTCAGAAAAAAATATGGCAACTTAATTAGCTAAACCTAAAGTCCTATTCTGCCTAAAATTCTACAGTCTTTTAAATTTTTAGCCATTTTAATAATAAATGTGTGTGCATACTTTCAAAAATTATTTTCTACAGTAAGTAGTAAGTTTCAGATGTAAAAAGTCTGAGAAACATAGTTTGAGGAAAGTAGTTTGTTATAGAAAATACCTTTAAAGTGAGCCTTAGGTGTTACCATCACTCGGGAAACTGGAAGAGTGCAGAGCTCTTCTGGGAGGAAGACCTCAGCAGCCACATGAGTCCATCCCAGGCTTAGACGGACTCATGGTGCAATAGAGTGTTCAAAGATTAGCCCCTCATCAAAGAAAGTCTTCTTGACCGACACAAAACAATGATCAGAGTGCAGAGAGCAAGTGACTGTATGGTGCCCAGTACTGACCAATGGGCTCGGGGATCACAGCGGAAGAGGACGGGATATGGCAGAAAGATTGTAAGAGCCAAAAGAGCAAGAAGTTTGCTGTGAGACTGTGTCTCTAAGAAACCTGAGGAAAACTGTCCATGAAGTATCATCAATATGGCTGATTAAGCAAGACCTGAAAAAAGATGACACCAACAGCATGCCTACACGGAAGGGGGGAAGCTCCCAGGGCCTCAACCCTACACACAGAGCTCAAGGAACTAAGGAATGCTGACAGCAGGAGAAACAGTCTTCCTCAGGGAAGAGCTCCCTCCCCCGAATTGGTTCTAGGGTACCAAGTGGTCACCCATGAATCATAGATAGAGAAGTAAAATAATATGGATTGAGCAGGTTGTGTCTGTCTTTAGGAGGGGCCAGCCTGGTCTAAAAAGAGGCTTCCAGAGCTGTTACACAGAGACCCTGTCTCAGAAAGAGGGAGAGAAGAAAGTAAACTTTTGTTTTATTTTGTGTTTTGTTTTGTTTTGTTTTGTTTTTTTCAGACAGGATCTGTGTAGGTTTGGCTGTCTTGGACTTACTATGTAGACCAGGCTGGCCTGGAACTTACAGAGATCAGCTTGCTTCTGCCTCCCTGAGTGCTGGGATTAAAGTCATGCACATCCAAACCCTGTAACTTTTATTCTTTTAAAAGCTTATTTTATTTAGACTCAAAAATGGATTTTCCAAACAGTAAATAAACTACCTCTAAGGACCCTAAAGACATAATTATGTTAACAGGAACTTACAGCCTAACTAAAAGTTATCATTTAGACATGGAAGTCATTTTGGTGCCTTTTATTTTCTTGTTTCCAGCCTGGCTAGAACATAGGCGTTGTCTCTCGCCCACTGTGCCCATCAGTGAGAAGTCTGCAAATGTTCACACATTACATCCACAGAAGAGACCATCTTCAGAAAAGGAAGTGCCGCATCTTTGTTTGTCTGGTGAATGTGTCACCGTCAGTAAAACCGAAAAAGAAGAAAATCCAAAGAGTGACCAAGAACTGGCTGCTGGACTGCTGCAGAAGACTGGCAGCACTTGTGTTGGCCTTGGCAAGCCCATGCCATCTGTTGAATTATCTTCCTCCTCACAAATCAAGCCATCTTACGATAAGAAACGGGGTGATTTGGATCTCTTGAGTGAGTTTATAATTCTGAGAACTAAACACAGGACTTTGACTTCAGACGAGGAAGTCACAGGCCATGACCAAAACAATGGTGGGTAACTCAGTAAAATTTTGGCATAGACATGTGGCCTGTAGGACTGGGCACTGTCTATTATACAATGAAAGAAAATGAAGGCTCTTTTAGAGAAATTGTATTGTATCTCATAGTCAAGGAAAATGCCATTGATACTTCTTATAAATGGAGATAGAGACTGATACATGAATATACATTTAGATATGGATATAAATAGTCTTTCAAAGATTAAAAGGCACATTTTAATTTGTAGAAAAACTGTTATTTATAAAATGTGCTTTCTGTAACTTGGATATATAAACATAGTATTCCTAACTTCATCATTTTTTTTCTATTGTCTTACAGTACTAGCTCAATGTTTTTAAATACAGTTTTATTAGTTCAAGATTCAAAACATTTTTAACATCATTTCCCCCATCTCCTCTCAGATCCACCCTCTAATTCATACCTACCCAACTTTATGTCCTCATTTTTTAAAGATTATGTTATTTTATGTGAGTATTTTGCTTGCATGTATGCATGTGCACGGTGCACGTGCCTAAAGCCAATGGAAGCTAGCAGAGGATGTCAGGCCACCTGGAATTGGAATTACAGACGATTTTGAGCTACCATTTGGGTGCTGCCAACTGAACCTGGGTCCTCTGCAAGAGCAGTAAGCACCCTTAGCCTCTGAGCCATCTCTTCGCCTTTTCTTTAAAACAAAAAAAATCAAATCTCGTTAGTGCTACCCATGTCCTCCTTAGGTTGTAGCTGCCCGTTGGGGCAGTTAGACCTCTCAGGGGCTGTTCTCTTAGAGGAGACTCACAGCCCCTGTCCCAGCAGCTGTCAGTCACCAGTGGTCCCTTAGCTGGGGGTTATCTAGTGTTTTACTATTTCATATGTATGCACACATTTTCTTATTTAATTGTTTATATTTTATACTATTATCAAAGAGTTTCCATTTTCAATTGTCATATATTTCCTGCTTCTAACCACCTCAGGAGTAGTACAGTGTGTCATATAATTTCACTCTGCTTTAAAAAAAATAACTCTAGAATAATTTTCTATTTTCACACAGGATCTCACTATGTAGCTCTGGCTGTCCAGGAACTCACTCTGTAGACCAGGCTGGCCTCAGACTCACAGAGATCCTCCTGCCTCTGCCTCCAAGTGCTTGGATTAAAGTTGTGTGCCACCACCTGGTACATTCTAGAATACTTTTGATAGACTTTATCTTGGTGAAATTGACACAAGAAGTGTTTGTGTTACTTAGAGCATAATTTGATCTTGCAATCCCATGTTCTATCTGCGGAGACAAGATTGGGTTCTCGGTGTCAAAGCAGTTATGTATAATTCTCCAAAAGGTGAGACAACCGTTTATAGATATGCTGAAGCTCATTACTGCTTTAGGACATGTCCACAGTGAGAATTTCACAGTGGTGAAATTTCAGAGTAGGATTCAACGATTTTAGAACTCTGTGATGGGTTATGCACCTATGTATTCACCGTAGTTTCCTGATAGTTTTGCCAGGTGACAGTTCTGTATGCAGCTGTGATCACTCTAACCAATATTTTCCCCACAATTCAAACATACCCTGTGCAAAAGATGCAAAGAAGGGGCTGGGGAGTTTGGTCAGTCAGCTTGCCCTAAAAGCACGAGGACCCCAGAACCGTGTTGAGAGAAAGCTGGGTGTGGTGGCCTGCACTTGTAATCCCCGTACTAAGAGGGTGGGACAGGAGCGTGCCTGGGATGTGCTGGCCAGCCAGACTGACCTGCATGGCCAACCCCAGGCCGGTCTCAAAAAAAGTAAACAGCAGCCAAAGGACAGCAACAGAGGTTGTCTTCTGTGCATGCACTTGTGCACACAACCTGCACACACAGGACAGCACGAGAGCACGCACACACACACGCACACACACACGCACGCACGCATGAGGAAAAGAAAATTTGTTAATCTTAGATTTGTTTCTAAATTGTACCTATTTGGGTTGAGAAGCGATCCTGTGTTAACACTGGCACTCTCTTCTGCTTGTTACACTTGTGAGAGTAGCTTATAACGTACATGTCAGCATCATAAAACAAGGAGCCACAGCAAGAATATTGAGAGATTTTAGTATGTTTATCCTATATGAGATGTCTAATATCCACTTAGGAGTGACTATATACCATGTGTGTCTTTCTGCTTCTGGGATACCTCATTCAGGACGATCTTTTCTAGTTCCCACCATTTGCCTACAAATTTCATGATTTCCTTGTTTTTAATTGCTGAGTAGTACTCCATTGTGTAAAGGTACCACAATTTCTGTATCCATTCCTCCGTTGATGGACATCTGGCTTGTTTCTAGCTTCTGGCTATTACAAATAACGCTGCTACACACATGGTTGAGCAAATGTCCTTGTTGTGTACTTGAGCATCTCTTGGATATATGCCCAGGAGTGGTATAGCTGGATCTTGAGGAAGCACGATTCCTAATTGTCTGAGAAAGCATCAGATTGATTTCCAAAGTGGTTGTACAAATTTACATTCCCATCAGCAATGAAGGCGGGTTTCCCTTTCTCCATATGCTCTCCAGCATGTGTTCTCACTTGAGTTGATCTTAGTCATTCTGATGGGTGTAAGGTGAAATCTCAGGGTCATTTTGATTTGCATTTTCCTGATAGCTAAGGATGTTGAGCATTTCTTTAAGTATTTCTCTGCCATTCAACATTCCTCTATTGAGAATTCTCTGTTTAGCTCTGTACCCCCTTTTTTAATTGGATTACTTGATTTGTTGCTGTTTAACCTCTTGAGTTCTTTATATATTCTGGATATTAGCCCTCTATCAGATGTAGGGTTGGTGAAGATCCTTTCCCAATCTATAGGCTGTCATTTTGTTCTGAGGACAGTGTCCTTTGCTTTATAGAAGCTTTTCAGTTTCATGAGGTCCCAAAGTGGATATTAGACATATAATATAGGATAATCATACTAAAATCTGTACACCTAAAGAAGCTAATCAAGAAGGTGGACTCTGGGTAAAATGTTCAATCTTCATTCAAAAAGGCAAACTGGATTAACATCAGAAGAGGGACAAAACAGGAAACAGGACAGGAGCCTACCACAGAGGGCCTCAGCAGGGTATCAAAGCAGATGCTGGGACTCATAGCCAAACTTTGGGCAGAGTAAAAGGAATCTTATGAAAGAAGGGGGAGATAGAAAGACCTAGAAGGAACAGGAGCTCCACAAGGAGAGCAACAGAACCAAAAAATGTGGGCATAGGGATCTTTTCTGAGACTGATACTCCAAACAAGGACAATGCATGGAGATAACCTAGAACCCCTGCACAGATATAGCCCATGGCAGCTCAGTGTCCAAGAGAGCTCCCTAATAATGGGAACAGGGACTATCTCTGACATGAACTCAGTGGCTGGCTCTTTGATCACCTCTGCCTGGGAGTTGGGGGGTGGATAGCCTTACCAGGCCACAGAGGAATACAATGCAGCCAGTCCTGATGAGACCTGATAGACTAGGGTCAGATGGAAGGGGAGGAGGACCTCCCCTATCAGTGGACTGGGGGAGGGGCATGGGAGAAGAGAGAGGGATGGTGGGATTGGCAGGGGATGAGGGAGGTGGCTATAGCTGTGATACAAAGTAAATAAACTTTAATTAATTAATTAATTTTAAAAAGAATGTTGAGAGAGAGAAAAAAAATTTCTTGTTAAAAAAATTGATTTAAAAGGGAATGCCAGGCTGGAGAGGTGGCTCAGAGGTTAAGAGCACTAGCTGCTCTCCCAGAGGTCCTGAGTTCAATTCCCAGCAGCCACATGGTGGCTCACAACCATCTAGATCTGGTGCCCTTTTCTGGCACACAGGTGTACATGCAGACAGAACATTGTATGCATAATAAATAAATATTTTAAAAGGGGGGAATGCCTCTGCACTCCTATAGCTTCTCTGTTTGTGTGATGCTCCTGGCCTCTTTATCTGTAGGGTGTAGAAAGAAGTGTCTAGGTTGTAAATCTGGGGAAATGGGTATACACTTACGGGAACGATCTTCCCCACAGAGAGAAGTATTCCCAGCCTCTAATGTCTTGGCTCCTTCCTGCTGAGAGTCTCCGGTTGAGCTTAGAGGAGGACTGAGTGGGGTTGCTGTCTCACTTGGGTATTGTTACCAAGCCCACTTGTCTCTCAAATCAAGCCTGCCTGGCCTTGAATTTGTGATCCTCCTGCCTTAGCCTTCCAAGTGCTGGGATTATAGGCAAAAAAATCACCATGTCCCATTCTATTATCATACTTTTAACCTCACATAGAAGTGTCTTATAATCATATTATTGGTGGGTGACATTAGTATTTAGTTAAAAATAGCTGTCTCTATGCATATATAAATTTTCTATAATACCTAGAAAAGAAAAAATCCAACATTTATTTAAACACTGTATCAGGTACTAAATTGCATATTAAAGGAGGGATTTTTTTTTTTTTTTTTTTTTTTGGCCTGGAAGCAAGGTAGGTAGTTACATAACACTTCCTGTAGAAAATGAGTGAATTGAAGATTGAGGAGTAAAAGTTAGTATACCCGGAAAAAAAAATAGGAACATTAGAAGGCTTGGAACAAAGAAGAAAGGTGGAAATAGACAGAAAACTCTGGAAGGGGTGAGGTAGAATGCTGTCGTCTTTCATGTGTCAGGAGCTGGGACTGGTGTTTGGTCTCTGTATTGAAGGTAGGCATCCTCGGCCATAGGTCACATGTGAGGGAGCTAGGGCTGCCGTTGGAGCTGCAGGAGATTCTGACCGGATGCCAGAGTTTATTCCATCTCTGTCATCCTCCTCGCTGCTCAGCACAGTGTTAGGTCCACTGATCTGGATAATTCATTTAACTTAATCTCAGTGTGTTAAGATATTTAACAACTACAATTTTGAATACAGTATTAAAATAAAACATCATTTCTCCTGAACAATTTGATGTTTTTGCTAGAAATTCAAGATAAAGAAAAAGAAAAAGATAAAGAAAAATGTTCTTTGACTCTTCAAGAAGAAAGTCCTGTTGTTTCTAATAATAAAGCTCCAGAGGAAAGAGCAGATGATGTTATCGAGATTCAAGCATCAGGTATGCAGGATGCTTTCTTTTCTACTTGATTCAGAAGTCCTCTCCCAGATTTCTAGAACATACCTTATTTTCTGAGTAATTGTTTTTACTTGTTTCAGAAACTTCTTTTTTTAAAAAAATAATTTATCTAATTTTATTTTACGTGCATTAGTCTGAAGGTGTCAGATCCCTCGGAATTGGCAGTATAGACAGTTGTGAGCTGCCATGTAAGTGCTGGGAATTGAACCAGGGTCCTTTAGGAAGGACAGACAGTACTCTTAACCACTGAGCCATCTCTCCAGCCCTCAGAAACTTCTTAATTCCGTTTCTACCATCAAATTACTTCCATACTTGGAGCGCCATGTACGCTGCCCCTGTCTTTTTCCCATTGCCTTGCTCCAGCCTAATTGTTATTTCTGTCTTCAGTAAAACTGAAACCATGCCAGGTGTGGTGGCACATGCCTTTAATCCCAGTGCCTGAGAGGCAGAGGCAGGCGGATCTCTATGAGTTAGAGTCCAGTCTGGTCTACAAAGTGAGTCCAGGACAGCCAAGGCTACACAGAGAAATCCTGCTTCGGAAAGTAAACAAGTAAACAAACAAAAAACTGAAGCCATTTCCCTACACTCATGTAAAAAGAGTGAACTGCAGGAGTCCTCAGTCTCTTCGTCCGTGTTTGGGAAATGTGTTATTAGTGATCTCTCCTGTTCTCTCCTTTCCCAGAACCACAGTGTTAGAAGTCTGCAATGACAACAGTAATTACTGGAAAAGGCTGTCTGTCAGGTGCCTAACACCCTTCTGAACACGCAGAAAACAGTTATAGTGAGTTACAGTGAGGAACGGTTATAGTGAGAACTCTCTCTGCTCTCTCACCCTCAGGATGATGTAAGGGTGTCAAAAGCAGCACACCGTTCCTTTTGCAAGCATTGATTTCAGTGCTGTTATTTCCCAGACACCCAGTGCCAAGCATACAGTCTCCTGGAAGCGGCAGCCACTCCTGTCTTGGAAAAGCTTGCTTGCCTCTGTACTTACCCTGCTGCTAATTGGAAATTTGCCACTGTCATTTTTGACCAAACAAGATTCTTCCTAAAGGAACAAGAAAAAATAATAAATGATGCTATTCACCAAGGTGAGTACAAATCAGATTCAAATGCTACCCAAAGGATATATACTAGTAGATAACTATAGCAATGCAGACCTCAGACCCAGAAGAAACCGTAACTGTAATTTAGCATGTAGTACCTGTATCTAGGCCAAGCCCAGAAGATTCTCAGTGAATCTCCTAATTGGCCTGTGTTATTTAATAGATCCCCATTGCAAAAAACAAAGTTAACCTTGTAACCATTCACACTGGAGCCAGTGCTTGGCCCTGCTCTGGCCCTGCCCAAACAAAATTGTGAAAGCAAGATCCAAAGGATAAACTATTTCCAGTGAACTTCACTGCATCCTACAATGAAACATAAGATATATACAAACACAAAAATACCCAGCACCCAATAACATAAAACTGATCTCTAGTGTAAAGTCATATTACCAGACATACAAAGAGACAGGAAATACAATCCATAATGAGAATAATCTGCAAACCTAAATCAAAGATACTAGAGTTTTCAGAATTTGCTGAAGCTCACTATAACTGTTTTCTGCGTGTTCAGAAGGGTGTTAGGCACCTGACAGATAGCCATTTCTAGTAATTACTATTTTCCTTGCTGACCTCCAACATTGTGGTTCTGGGAAAGGAGAGAACAGGAAAAAAATGTTAAGACAAGGCTACTCTTTATTCATATGAGCCCCCTTTCCCACTGCTCAGACCATGGACTGAGAACTTCCCTTTGAGTTATTTCTGTCCCTGCCGTGGCATGCACTTTGCAGTTCGTAGCTGCCTGTAGTTCGGGCCAGGACCCACTAATAGAACTTTGCCGTGCGTTGAGTGGCCGTCTTCTTCAGTGTGCCTGTCCCATTTGTTTTTGAGTGCTGGGCGGCGTGCCATGTACTCTGTCTTGTGCTTAGAGGTGAACCAGTGCGCTGCGCTTGCTACATGTTATCTGGACCTCGTGTGCTAGGAAAGTCAGCTTTCTCAGTTCATAAATTATACATATTAAAATTTTGCAGCTTCTTCAAAAAATAAAATAGGTGGGCTAGAGAGACAGCTCAGCTGTGTTGAGACTATTTCCTCCTCTCACAGAGGACCTCGGTTCACTTATCACATGCTGGTTCATACTCCTGAAACTCCAGCTTCTAGGTAACCTGTAACCTTCACGTGGTACAGACACACACACACACACAAGTAAAAAATAGATACATCTTTGCTGGACATGATGGTTCACACCTTTAATTGTACAACTCAGGATGCAGATGCAGGGGAATCTCTCCATTTGAGACCATCCAAGGTTACATAGTAAGACCCTGTAACAAAACAATAACAACAAAAATAAAGTAAAATAGGACCAGCAAGGTGGCCTAGCAGATAAAGGCACTTGCTGCCAAGCCTGATGGCCAGAGTTTGAACCCACATGGTAGAAGGAGAGACAGACTCTTGTAAGTTGTCTTCTGACCTCCGCACATATGTACAGCATATGCGTGCCTTCTCCTCATCACACACTTGCACATGCACAAGAGTCCAGAGTTCTGGAAGTGCATAGAACACGTCAAGTAGGCAATTGGCTTGTTCCTGTGAATAACTCTTTCGTGTGAGTCTTAATCTCTGAGCTGAGCTAACATTTTCAGATACTATCTCCATTTCAAAGTATTTCTTCATTTACAAATGTCTAGTTCTAGCTTTAAAAATTGGCACGCTGGAGAGATGGCTCAGAGGTTAAGAGCACTGGCTGCTCAGAGGTTATGAGTTCAATTCCCAGCAACCACATGGTTGCCCTATAATGAAATCTGGTGCCCCCTTCTGGCGTGCAGGTGTACATGCAAACATAACATTGTATACATAATAAATATTTTTTTAAAAAATTGGCAAGTTACACCAGGTATGGAGGTGACACACCTTTAAAATCCCAGCACTCAGGAGACAGAGGCAGGTGTATCTCTGTGATTTTGAGGCCAACCTGGTCTTCAAAGTGAGTCCAAGACAGCCAAGGATACACTACAGAAAAACCCTGCTCAAAAAAATATATATATTTTACAAGTTAGTTACTAATTTAATTTTCCTCTTGGTTAGAGGTTTTTTTTTCCTGCAAAAGTAAACTTAATTTAATATTCCCTACATTAGGGGATGAGCTCTTCAGTTAGCTGTCTGAGTTATTGCTATCTTGAGCATCACTTCTCATCACTAAAGCTGTGTCCTCTTCTATAAATGAGGACCACAGTAATCCTGAGAAGATTGTTAGAGTCCATGAAGTAACCTGCTTATACACAGCCTAGCAATAGTAAGCACTCTCTAGATGTTAGCTGTTATTGTTGAACAAATCTGATACATATTCTAAAACTCTAATGTGTTAATTATGCTTTTGCTTGTATAGGTAAAAATGATGGCAGAGAAATGACATTCAAGTATGCTGCTCTCTTACATCTCCTGGTAACAATTAGAGATGCCCTTTTAACGTGCAGCTTGGATACAGCATTAGGTTGGTAGAGAAATTTTTATTTCTTGCTTTTTTTCTTATTGAATATTCCATCTGGAATAACTTACTTTTCCGAAAAAGATAATAGCTCTTCATAAATTGTGTAGCTGGGAGAGGCAGAGGAAGGCAGAACTCTGTGAGTTAGAGGCCAGCCTGGTTACAAAGTGAGTCCACATCAGTCAAGGCTGTCAGAAAAACCCTGTCTCAAAAAAAAATTATGTAGCTTTCTCTCATATTACACTGATCAACACTGTCTTGTCACATGGTTCAGGTAACCTGGAACCTTCACTCCAGGTTCTAGGTAACCTGTAACCTTCACATGGTACAAATACACGCACACACATACATACAAGTAAAAAATAGATACATCTTTGCTGGACATGATGGTTCACACCTTTAATTGTACAACTCAGGATGCAGGTTTTACATGCTGGCTTTGGGGGAAGCTAACAGGAGTCCTGGAATTTGAGACCATCCTGCAGAACAGTCTTCCCTGCTCATGTGCATGATTTAGACCTCAATGTTTTAGCAGATGCACAAATTAATTATTAATAAATACCATTTTTTACCCTGAGTTTATATTCTAACGAGGTTGCCATGTACATTTATAAAAAAACAAAATTTAAGTACAAAGTTGCATAAGTTAAATACGAAGGAAACTCCAATGTGGCAATATTTCAAAAGGAATTCCATGTAAGTGAAGGTTCATAGGTTTACAGGAAGAGTGAATTAATAGTCAATAAGCAGGAAGTAAGTGAGAATAGGATATATTCAAAGTATAGAGATATGTACAAGTAAATTAATGTTATGTAACTTAAAAAGAGACATATGATATTGGTTTTTAGCTTCACTCAATTTTAAAGACATTGTATGTTTGAAGAGGAACATGTTTAACCTGATATAAACTGTATTATACTGGTTAATCTGAGTATTTGAGAGGCAAAGGCGGGTGAATCTCTGTGAATTTGAGACAAGCATGGTCTACATGACAAATTCCAGGCCACACACTGGTACCCTGCCTCAAAAAAAAAAAGAATATACCCAGCATGCACATGTAGCAAAATGTCACAAAATATTCTATACGCATGTACAGTTTGTAATAGTGTTTACTGTAACCATATGTATTGGATATACATTTAAATTAAAACATCAATATATTTTATTAAATCAGAATAGGACTAAATGAAATGTTAATCATTTTTTGTTTATATTTTGTTTATTTTGTTGTTTTTTCCTGTTTGGGTGTTTTGCATTGCCTGTAGAGACCAGAAGAGGGCATCAGATCTTCTAGAACTAAAGTTACAGACAGTTGTTATCTGTCATGTAGGTGCTGGGAACTAAACCCCAGTCCTCTGGAAGAGCAGCCAGTGCTTTTAACCACTGAGGCATTTCTCTAGATCTATTAACTGATAGTTAAGATTTATTTCCTAGCCAAGCATGGTGGTGCCTGCGTTTAATCCCAGCATTAAGCAGGCAGAGGCAAAGGCAGGAGGATCTCTATGAATTTGAGTCCAGCCTGGTTTATATAGGGAGCTCCAGGACAGTCAGAGCTACATAGTGAGACCCTGTCTCAAAAACCAAAACACAAAAAGATTTTTTTCTTAGTGGTTTTTGCCATGGAATTATACTCAAAAACATTAAAAGACTTAATATTTTTCTTTAACAGGATATTTGTCGAATGCAAAAGATATCTACAAAAGCATGTTAGACTCCTATTTGGATAACATTTGGAGACAGCTGAAAATTTTACAGTTTATAAAGAAAAAAAGGCCTAAAACCAACTATAAGATCCAAGAATTACAGTGTCAGATACTAAGCAGGTTGCAGAATCAACAACAAATAAAGGTTGAGTATGGGATAGAACAGATAAAGTAATTGTTTAAAGAAGGGGGTGTAATGTGACTTTATGCATTTAACTTGGAGGTTATAAAATAGGCTAAGTTTGGCCTTTGACAGTTTTGTCTTTAAGTAAGATAACAGTCTCAGGCCCAGAGAAAGGGGGAGTTGTGTCATTACTCACTGCCTTCAAATTTAAATGCTTTAATTTCTGTTGTAAGCCGGTGCTTGGGTTGGTTCTCCACACCCGGGATTTGAATAAGAGCATGGAGATTTGCATCATACTACAACTGCAATAATTTATTTTTTCGGGTAGTGAACCAAAATCTCATCTGACACAATAATGTAAAAAATACTCTGTCTTGGCTTGTATTAGAAATTATTTTCTCACCCACCTTACATCATTATATGAAAGCTGAATTAATAAAGTTTTAAGGCAAAGAACCCCTTTAAACTAATCTAGCAGAAAGCCATTACAAGTGGTCACACCAGATCTGAACATAAACTTATACAGGCATTCTTCTTTTCCATGCTGTAACTCTCTTATCCTCAACTTATAGTTTCTTGAATGACTTTCATATGTCATTAAATTAATAAGTGAGAAATTTACCACTGAGCCTGATTGACTGCTCCTTTCCAGAAAAGAAACTGCATGATGAGTAGGAGAATGCAGCAGTTACTGCCTTTTGCCTATGATGTCAGACTTATGGGGGTTGGAATTAACAAAAACAAAACAGGCTGAGACGGTTTGTGCACAGATGTTGTAGACAGAAATGCTAAAACTGCCTCAGAACACTTCCCTCATTGACATTGATGTTACCAGAATTTAGAACAGATTGTTTACTTTGTAACCTGGGTGTTCTCTTTTTGCTTTTAAGACAAGGTTCTCTTGTCTTTCAGTAGAGGCTGCCCTTGACCTCCAGCTTCTCCTGCCCAAGCATCCCGAATGCTGGGATCACAGGCTACCACCTGGCATCTCTACCCTCATTGCCATTATTTTTATCCGACCCATTAAATTTGCTTTTAAATTAGTTTTATCACTGTAGCAAAACTGTGAAAAAGAACAATCCATCTGGGGATACACTCCAGTGCAGAGCACTAGGTTTAATCTCTAGCATCACACACACACACACACATACACACACACACACATAAAAACATAAGCGAAGAATAATAATTCATCAATATATATGGAATTCTTATTTTTGACTAGGTACTGGTGATAATAAGAATGGACTCAGATGGAGAAAAGCATTTGCTTGTTAAAACCCTTAAGAAAATAGAAGGTAGGGGCATTTAACTTATGCTTTATTTAGTAAATGTTTTGTTACAGAAATGTATTCACCTAACTGGCATTGACATTAAAATATTATAAATTTGTCTTCTCAAAATCTAGGACTCAGTGGGCTTTTTCCAATGGTTTGATTCTACAGTTGCTCAAACTTTCATTAGTATTTAATGGACGATTTTTAAATCAATGTGGACAATACTGTACTTATATCTATATATCTATAATGTACTTATATGTATTTTTATTAAGAATCGATGTGTTTTGTAGACTGCTTCCTAGTTGCTACATTGATGCTGCTTGCTTACAACTCAGTTTTATAAGCAAAGAAAAACTTCATAAAGGTTATGTAGCATAGATCTTATAGGCAGTAACTGAGTTAGACTCTAACCCAGTGTTCTCAGTTCAGTGTATGCTCCAGCTCTGCCCACTGAGAACTCCTCTGTCAGCCCTTTCTCCTGGAGCTTTGGAACCACTGCTTACATGCAGTCTCTCTTGTACTCAAACTGAAATGCAACTTTCTCCCTCAAGTCTTTGCTCCCTCTATAGCCCTCTCATATTTTTCTTTCCGTGTGTGTATGTGTGTGGGTGAATTTACTCCTACCTACATGATGGAAGGAGAGAACCAGCTCCTGACAGTTGTCTTCTGGTCTACACATACACACTAAATAATAAGTCAGGCAAGTGCTGCGTAACATTAGCATGGGCTGTGGAGGTGAGGAAGTCCCTGTACAAAGGAAAGACACCTAGACCGCTTCCTGAAACACCTCCTCCTTCAATGCAATTTAAGATGATGACGGTCACAGCCCTTATCTGGGCTTTAGGCTGACCTCCTAGTTGCTTTTGGTACTTGTGTTCATTTCAGCATTGTCTGCTAACATAAAAACCTTGAATATGGGGCTGGAGGGGTAGCCAGCGGTTAAGAGCACTGGCCGCCCTTCAGTTTATTGTCAGCACACACATGGCAGCTCACAACTGTCTGTAACTCTAGTTCCAGGGAATCCAGCACCCATACACAGACAGACATGCAGGCAAACACCAATCAGTGCACATAAAAGAAATAAATGATATAAAACAGGCTTTACTATACAAACTGGAAATGTCTTGAGTCTTTCAGACTGACAACTATCCTCAGCCGGGAGCTAACTAGGTCTTTTTTCTAGCTTATGATAGGAAAAAAAAAAATCTGGTTTTATTTTCCACATGTTTAAAGATCTAGAAAGGCACTATCATGTCATGAACTTGTTTTCGGGATCAAGCTTAATTAGACTTTAGATGAACCACCTTATGAACTAAATAAGAAAATAGTACTCATCCTTACTGCTACCAAAGCTTGTGTTTTCAAGAACTATTATACATCATGCTTACCATTGCTGTGACATTATTGCATAGCTGGGAATTTACAACTGACAGAAGAACAGATTACAGAACTAATTTAGACTTGGTTTAATTTTTCTTTATATTCTATATGTTAATTATGCCAACTAATGTAAGGATTCAGTGTTTGAAATTTATATTTTGTTTATAAACACTAGTAAGAAATTAAAATTAAAAATTATGAGCTGGGCATGGTGGCACATACCTGTAATCCCAGCACTCAGGGAGGCAATGGCAGGCGGATCTCTGTGAGTTCGAGGCCAGCCTGGTCTACAAAGTGAGTCTAGGACAGCCAAGGCTGTCAAGACAGAGAAACCCTGTCTCAAAAAAACAAAATTAATTGATTGATTGATTGATTGTTAAATTGCTTAATTAATTAAAATTATGACTGACTGGTACACATTAGATCTGGTTTTTATAGAGAGTCAGCAAATGCATACACACGCATGTTCACATACCACATTGAAACACACACCCTTGTTGATTTTGTTACATGCTTACATTTTTGGCTAGAGAAAAAGATAGTCTCCTATGATTTGTGGCAAAATAGGATTAAATTCACAACTAGTGAGTGTTTCATATGGCTATTTTTAAATTAAATATTTGACCACTTTTGTGTGGCATAAAAATTTTAAATTGACATGATCTCTGTGTATATATACCGGAAATATTGCTTACGTTTTAAGCTTTCTGATAAACTAGACTTAGAAATATAATCTGGAAAATCATATTTCACATAATTTTTTTGTTTACAGATTTTTAGTTCATTTTAATGAGAGTGAAATTTGTGATGGTAGAAAAAAATTATGAACAAAACTGAAAAAGAAAAATCTTGTTGAAAGAAAACTCCCTTTTTTCCCAAACAGGTTTAACAATGACTGTTTTACATTCAAATGAGAGAAAAGATTTTCTGGAAACTACTGGTGTTTTCAATGGGTAAAGTATTTTTTAATATAAGTATAGGTCCATAGGAAAGGGGGAATTCTTCCTGGTGTTTGTGCTGTATGTAGATCACAGTCCAGGAGTCAGGCTTGATCCCTAATACCTAGAAAGGTGATTGTTCTCAGAGTTCAGTTAAGAAAAATCTGATCTCCACAACTTTACTCTCCTCATGAAAACTGCCTTACACAGAGCACTTTAGCTCTCAACAGAGCCTTGAATGTTTAATATAATTAGCATCCAGGGGTTTAGTTCAATCTTATTTTAATATACTAAAATTATCATCATTGTTGTTAAAATAGAACTACAACCATCAGTGGGTGGTACATGCCTTTAACCCCAGCACCTGGGAGTCAAGGCAGGTGGATCTCTGAGTTCAAGCCTAGCCTGAACTAAAGAACAATTCCAGGACAGCCAGGGCTATACAGAGAAACTCTGTCAGGTAGCAGGGAGGAAAGAAGGAAGGAAGGAAGGAAGAAAGGAAGGAAGGAAGGAAGGAAGGAAGGAAGGAAGGAAGGAAGGAAGGAAGGAAGACAAACCTTTAAAAACAACCATGTTTTTCTTCAGTTTCTTGGCTTGTCACACCTCCTTTCTTTCTCAGGAGTGCCTGCTAATAACAGACCTAGCATTGTGTTTTTAAATGCCTTTATCTTGCTTTATTTCACATAGAAATTATTTCTAATATTGGGATCCAAATAATTAAAAAATATGAAGTAGAAGCTCACAAAAGCTAGACATAAACACTTTTAAGTTCCACACTGTCAGGAGAGAATGGAGTAGTAGCAGGTTTGATGACAGCAGGTCTTTATTATAGGAAGATGATGAGAAGGCAACACTCACACTACTGTCCATTGTTTTTGGTTTGTAAATGCTTATAAAGCCCATTGAGAAGAAACAATTCCCTCTGGCAGTTGTCTGAAAATACCCCCATATGCAGATTCTCAAAATTAAAACTTGACTTTGGTGAGATGAGGCAGATTTTTTTAAGTTGATATCTATTATTGATGGTACTCAGAAAATAAAATCAGTTATATTTGGGATATGAGCATATGAAATAGTATATGTTCTAGTTTTTGTTTTTTGTTTTTTTTTTTAAGTATGATCATCAAAGAGAAAGATTAATCCCAGCACTCTGGAGGCAGAGACAGGCAGAGCTCTGAGTTTGAGGTCAGCCTAATTTACATAGCAAGTTCCAGACAGCCAGGACTACATAAGAGAGACTCTGTCTCAAGAAACAAAAACAAAACAAGACAACAACAAAAGAAAGATAAAATGAGATTAACACAGTCAGAAAAAAATGAGTAGAAAATGTGCCAGTGTTTTCCCAGTTGAATAGGCAGAGGTCAGGAGAGCACAGGAAGCCATCTTTTACTGCTCCAGCTAAGGGATGGCACAGTGTAATTCTATTGTCTTGGCCTGCTTTTGTCTCCAGGACACGTTCCTGTGTGATTGTACATAATCACAGTATCGGAGCAGATTTCCCCTGGAGCAGCTTCTCTCTGGTTGTGGAGTACAACCACGTGGGACACTCTTGCTGGTCCAAGCACTGCCAACAGTTAAATATACCTTTCCTGGCCTTTAAAGTCATTCTTCCAGACACAGCTCTGAAGAGTAAGACAAGCCAGCATCCTACTCTGCGTTAGAGTAGAACTGTCCTGTTTAAAGAGATACTTTTCTTTGTTCCGATTGCTACTTATAAAGTAAACATTGTGTTTCTGTAACTTCTTAAACATGCACCTGCATTACTACTGTTTAATAAAAAAGAGAAAGGTATGGCAGAAGAAAAAGTAAGCATTTGTAATTCTCTTGCTTAGGAAACATCGTGCTGGATCCATTTGGTGGGTTTCTCTTGGAAATTCTGATTCCATATGTATTTTTTGCATCTGAAGGACTTCTTAATACTCCAGAAATACTCCGGCTGCTGGAGTCTAAGTAAGCCACTGCTTTTAGGTGTTGGTCTTTCATGTGTTGTTCCAGTAAGTGAAATGTTGTGCTTTATGTGTTATATCTCGTCTTTCTGATCCAAGATTAGAATATATAAGAACTGCTTTCTGAAGAGTATATCAATTTATATTTTTAATCCCTAACCTATAGCTATTAAATAATATCTTTTTATAATATTTACTAGTTTTATGAACAAAATGAAATTTAATTTTACATTTTACTTAAATTTCTCTTGTTACCAGTACATAAAAACATCTTTATGAGTTATTTTTCTGTGAATTACATGTTCAAGTATTTGAGCCATTTATGATATTAAGAATGAGAATTTTTGCTTAAAAACTACATGGAAAACAGGACGAAGAAGTTCTGAATGAACACACGTATTCTTATACATGAGAAATAAAAATAAATCTTAATAAATAAATAAAGATTTAAAAAGAGATTAGCACAACTCAAGATAGAAGCCAGTAGAAAATGCACCAGAGCCTTTCCAAGTGAGCAGGTATAGAGGAGAGGAGAAAGGTTTCTAGTTTCTCTTATATACTAAATAAATCACAATTTTCCTCCCAAAAAATTTTTTTAGGTTTCAGAAATAAACAAAGGTTTAGTGTAATATAGCATTATAAATTGAGTGTATATACGCTTTTTAATTAATTTGTTTTTTATATTAATCACAGGTTATTTGCTTTCTATCCCAGCCGTAGCCCCCTCCCTCATTCTCTCCCAATCCTCCCAAAATTTAAAGAGTAACTTGAATTATGAAAGAAAACAGCAATTCATATAATTTAACGTTCAGAAACTAATTCACAAAACTCAGTATTCAGGAGAACAGCGTGGCGCTCTGACGCGCATCCTTGGCCATGGCCTGTTTTCACTGAAGATCTGTCTTTTGCAGCTATGACATCACACTAGTGGAGAGGTGCTGCTGCGCATCACTGAAACTCTTTGGAAGTACAGAGCTCTATGTAGTGGTGACAGTTGATGAACACACTGCTGTAGTCGTGCAGGTAACAGTATGCAATAGAAAACAAAGGCTCGGGTGCGAAGTGGACCCGGGAGCGATTAGCAGGAAGGAATAGGTAATGAGTTGTTCAAAGGCATAGAATTATCCTGTATTAATAAGATATATTAAAATACATACAACTATGTAATTTCTTTTCTATATGGAGCTTAACTGTAATCTGTGATTTCTTCTAAATTTTTCTAATGGGCACAGTGCTAACTTATCACCATGAAAAATGACTACCAGTCTTCCTGGGTGCCATCTACAACTTAACATACTTAAAGCAGATAAAGACAGGACAAGCATGGTCTTGTATGTCTGCAGTCCTGGCATTTGAGACAGGACGATTGCAAGATTGAGGAAAGCTGAGTTACATGTAACAAGATCCTACCTCAAAACAAATAAGAAGAGAAAGTAAATAAAGAATCTTCAGGTGTCCATCGAAGACCCCTTTGACCAGGAAGACTGGGAAATGTGGCAGAATTTCACAGCTATTGCAGGCGGGCAGGGAGGGGGATCTCACAGTGACCAGCCCTAAGCACATGGCCAAGACTGTGGGTGGGAAGTCCTGCAACGGCCTCCTGCTCAAAGTGAACCAGATCGGCTCTGTGACCAAATCTCTTCAGCCGTGTAAGCTGGCCCAGTCCAGTGGCTGGGGTGTCATGGTGTCCCTTCGCTCTGGGGACACGGAGGACACTTTTATCACTGATCTGGTGGTGGGGCTCTGCCCTGGGCAGATGAAGACGGGTGCCTCTCGCCAATCTGAGCGCCTGGCCAAGTATAACCAGCTCCTTAAGACTGAGGAAGAGCGGGGCAGCAAGACCAACTTTGCTGGCAGGTCCTTCAGGAACAGTAAAGTGTGGGCTGCAGATCCCTGGAGCCACCAGCTACTTCCATCCTCCTTGTCCCTGATGTCATCAAGGCCAGCTAATGCTTGTCCTTTCCATGTCACCACTTCCTTAGAAGTCATGCCTGACTACCTGGAGCCCTGCTGGAAACCCCAGCTTTGTAGTCATGTGATTGGTCCAAATCATTGTTCCTGTCACCTCACTTCCCAGCTAGTGTCTGGAGTCCTCGTGACTCCAGTGTAATCTCTAGGGTGGCCACAGGTCAGACCCCCAATGTTTCTACATACAAAATAAAAGCCACAGTAACCATGAGAAGAAAAAAAAAAAAAAACCTTTAGTGTACACAAAGGCCTGAGTGTGATCATCAGCTATGAAATAAAGTGAGACAAAGAAAACCAAAAACCACCACCCTCCTTCACATAAGCTGGATAGTTTGTTCTTTGTTTTTGTTTTTTTACTTTATGTGTACATGTGTGTTTATGTGCACCACGTGGTCACAGGTGCTCAAGGAGCCAGAGGGCATTGGATCCCCTGTAGTTGGAATTACTGACAATTATAATCTGAAGAATCTGAGTTCTGGGAACTGAATGAATCTACACTCTCTATAAGAGTAGTAATTGATCTTACTTGCTGAGCCATCTTTCCAGTCCCAAGAAAGTATATTAATTGATGGTAACAAATGCAGAATTTCCTCTAAGGCAAATAGGGATTGCTTCAGATTGTTTTTTTAAAGAGAGAGGCAGAGACAGAGACAGAAAAAGAATCTCCAAAAATACCCAGAATTTGGACCTGCCTCCTCACCTGTAACACTACTATCCAGCTGGCACATTACCTATACAACTGTGAGACTCACGGACTCACAGGTCCCTTAAAATGCAGACTTTGGGACATAAGATGTATACATTTTTGGAATATTCTTGTTTGATTGAAGTTTCAAAGAAATGGAGTTCAGAAATCAGGTTTGATAATACAGAATATAAATTATTGGTAAATGTGGTGAGATGCAGTCTAATTTGATGAGCAAAAATTACAATATAAGAATGATATAAGCCAGGCATGGTGGTACACACCTTCAAACCCAACACTCAGAGAGGCAGAGGCAGGCAGATTTCTGTGAGTTAGAGGGCAGACTGATCTACAAAACAAGTCTGGAATAGCCAGGGCTACACATCTCAAAAAAAAAAAAAGAGTGACCTAATGAAAAAGTTTAAGTCCTGGATCTTTAAAGAGACTGTGTGTCCTTGAACATTTAAAGTTCTTAATTATTTGTTGACTTGTCTTAACCCACAGCCATAAAACTAGTGTTAGAAGAAGGACATGTCTTGAACTGCACACTTTTTCTAAATGCTATTTTAAAGGAAAAGAGGATCCGGACATTGAGGGGCCCAGGAAGTTTACTAAGCCTGCCCTTTCAAGTGTGCAGTGCAGGGCTCCAGGGCTTGAGCTGAGGCCACCATGCTTGCATGGCAAGCTTTTTCCAGTTGCACCATCAACATGTTATTCTATAGGTTTTAAAATGTCTTTTCTAAGCTGGGCGAAGTGGCGCACGCCTATGATTCCAGCACTCAGGGAGACAGAGGCAGGAAGATTGCTGTAAGTTAGGGCCAGCCTAGTTTACAAAGTCCAGGACAATCAGGGCTATACGGAGAAACCCTGTCTCGAAAAACCAACCTCCCACCCCCAAAATGTACTGTCTGTTGCCTTGGAGTACCAGATCCTAGTTCACAAAGAACTGCCCCAGCACAGGAGCACTGACTAAGCCACTTTATTCATACTTGGGGCTGTGGAAGACTCATGAAGCTCCCTGTTAGCACTGTCATCAGTTACGTTTTATGTCTACGGTAGCTCCCCGTTGTTGTGTGATTTTAATTTTACATGAAACTGGAAACCATACCCATGACTCTTATATTATCATTTATGTGCCATGGACTACTGATGTTTTTAACAATAGTCAACCTAACGTATCTTTTCATTTTCTTTATTATAGGACTTAGAAGAATTACATTATGAGAAGGCATCAGACAATATCATTATGAGATTAATGGCATTGTCATTCCAGTATAGCTGTTGTTGGATAATACTTTATTCCAAGGAAACATTAAATTCAGAGTAGGTAAACATTTCTTCATCTAAAGTCATGTTCATAGTCTTCGTAGTCAGTCCTCTATGCACGAATGTTCTTGTCAAGTCCCACTTACTCGTCTCGTGCACTTTTAGTGAGGGTTCTAGGGATGGAGGCATGAGTCTGGGCACAAACATTGTCCTGGACATTCTGTTTGGATCATCTCCTCCTGCTCTCATCTCATTAAGAGTTGTTATTTCAAGTGCTTTATTTCATTGTAATCCTGGGTTTCTTTGCTAAAAGATAAATCATTCTGAAACTACATCTAAAATCATGTTAATACACCAAATACGTAACTTCTTTCTGTCCTTATGTCCTTGAGGTTCTTAACCAAAACCCTGGAAAACACCATGTCCAGACAACGGCTTGAGTCATCACAGTATCTCTCCTTTCCTTTACTGATAAGCATAATAAAAGTTTCTCCTTTGCCCTCTGCCAGCTGGCTTTTCTCCCTGCCTCTGTACCAGTCTTTGTTTGTGGAGGTCACTGTCTCAAGAGCGTCAACAACACTTTTATCTTCACTGCTCTGAAGTGAAGGCTGTTGCCAGTGGTATGTCACTCCAAACTCTCCAGTTCCATGGCCCTCCAACATCTTTGATTGTGCCCTTTTCTAAGTACTTTTCCTGTCTTTATATCTTCTTTGTGTTACTCTCTAAATATATTTCTCATGAGTCCTCTCTCTTCTGTCCTATTCATTATACACTTTGCATGCTGCAGCTGTCATCAGTATCTATTGGTATATAATTACATTTCATCGGTATCTCTTGGTATATAATTACATTTCTTTCTGCAGCTGCAAGTCTCTTGGGGATTCCTGGCATAAATCTCTTAAGGTTTTTTTTTTTTTTTTTTTTTTTTGTGCAGGGGGGTGGTTTTTCAAGGCAAACTTTCTCTGTGTAGCCCTGGCTGTCCTGGAACTCAATCTGTAGACCAGACTGGCCTCAAACACAGAGATCTGCCTATCTCTGCCTCCTGAGTGCTGGGACTAAAGGTATATGCCACCATGCCCCACTAAATCTCTAATTCTTTATTTAATATTTCCACCCTCATATTCCTCCAACTCTCAAAGTTAACATGTTCAGATATTAACTGACTACATATCCTCTATCCCCTCCAAACCTGCATTTCTTCTTATCCATGCATTAGCAATTTTTTTACATTGCCTTCTATTCATTTATCCTGCATTTATATTACCTTAGCTTAGTCCTCACTATTTCATGTGGACTGTTTACACTACACATTTTCTATCTCCAGATAATTCTTAATGTTCCTTTAAGTGGTGTGTCATATACTCAGTTGATGCCCCTAAAACCAAGCTCTGATTATTCTACTCTTATGAAAAGCTTTTACTGAGGGCCTGGGAAGATAATTCAGTCAGAAAAGTGCTTGGCACAAGGATGTGAATTTGAACCTGAAGGCTTCAGTTCAAATCCCAGAGCCCATGTTGAAGAGGAAAATTTAGGCCTGGTGGTGTGCATTTTGTTTTGCTTTGTTGTTTTATGAGACAGGGTTTCTCTTGCAGCCTTGGCTCTCCTGAAACTCTCTCTGTAGACCAGGCTGGCCTTGAGCTCACATAGATCCTCCTGCCTCTGCCTCCCGAGTGCTGGGAGTAAAGGAGTACGCCACCAATGCCTGGTGGTGCACATTCTAATCCTGGTGTTGGGGAGGCAAAAACAGATGGATCCTTGGTGCTCATTGGCTAGCCAGCCCAGCCTAGTTGGCAAGTTCCAGGCCAATTACAGAACAGCACCTGAGAAATGACACTTGCGATGTTGATTTCTGGCTCTAAGCAGGGCTCAGTAGTGAACACCTTTAATCCCAGACAAAAGCAAGCAAGGCCTCTTTGGTCTACACAGCAAGTTCCAGACCAGCCACTACAGAGTACAATAGAAACCTGGCCCATATGTGTGAGGAGCTGGGAGTAGGACCCATCTGTGTCTGCAGGCTGCTTCTTCACTGCCTTCCAGGTTAGCCATGTGCTGTTTACTTTCACCAATTTCTCCTCTACTTCCTCAACTGTTTCCTATAGTGAAACTGCACTCAGTTGTTTAGGACTTGTCCCTAGGTACTGTGTTTTCTACTCCATCTTTTCTGAGAACTCCCTCATGCACACCTTTCCCTCCTGTGAACAGCTTTGCTTCTTCTCTTCTGTCTTGACTCTTTGGAGCACCTGTTCTAAAGCATAAGAGCACTACTTCCTTCTGATGGTGTTCAGAAGTTGTTCACTGAGTGAGTCATCTTTCCTACCAAATCACCAACCAGTTTGACTCACTTTTATCCCTGCGGTTCTACATCCCACCTCACAGTTGTTACACCCTTTTTAAAACTATTTTATTTGGGTTTCTAATGCCTCTTTCTCTCTTCTCCACCCCAGTCCCTTCCAACACCCCAACACCAGGTAGGAGAAAGGATTAGTGGGGAGAAGGCAGAGTTCTCTTAGCTGCTTCCTGCTGGTTAGGGTTGGCAGGTTCCTTGAGGCAAGTCCAATCTGCATTTTAGGAGTCTCCAACTTCTCATCCGACTGCATCAACAGCAGCAGAAGCGGCAGAAGAGAGCGCCATCAGCCTTCTTCTTGCTGGTCCCCTTCTCTTTCCGGGCTCTGGCCTCTATTCCTGCTCAGAGTCCTCAGAATTAAACCATCCGCAGCCGGCAAAGAGCCCCACGCGGAGCCCACATGAGGCAAATAGCCTGCTGCTGTGGACAGTCTGAATCAGTCCACATCCCACAACACAAAGCAGGCTTTACATGTTCTTTAAATTGGTTGTTAAAGAAGGTATCAATATATTTGACATTACCAGATGTAGTGGTGCACGCCTTTAATTCCAGCACTTAGGGAACAGAAGCAGGTGGATCTCTGAGTGTAAAGCCAGCCTGGTCTACAAAGCAAGCCCAAGACAGCCAAGGCCATACAGAGAAACCTTGTGTCGAAAAACCAGTATGTATGTATGTATGTATGTAATGTATGTGTGTGTATGTATATGTATATATGTACATATTTGACATATACATATATATTTGACATTGCCTGTGATTTCCTGACATTTTACTTTTTTTATTTGTTTGTTTTGCTTTTGTGTTTTTGATTTTTCAAGATAGGGTTTTTTTGTTTTGTTTTGTTTTTTTAATTACTGCCTCTGCTTCCTGAGTGCTGGGATTAAAGGCATGCACCATCACCACCACCTTGCTCTTTTTTTATGATGGGGGGACAATTTTTTTACACTCCTCTTATTTAGTAGTTTACCAAACTCTTTCTGTATAATTGCTATCTTGCGAGGACAGATACAGACTGGTATCTAAGAGTTAAAAACCTTGGATCTTAACTTCTTTTCTATTAGCAAACAGCCCCAGCAAGTTATTTAACATAGCTATCCCTTTCCACCTTAGCTACAGAGTTAAGAGCTGTGGTTCATGCTCTAACACCATCACTTTGAAGGTGAATAAGGCCTATGAAATACTTTAGGCTTCCTGCCTCCTTATAAATCATTGTAAGCCTCATCCAAAGGTTGCAGCTTTTTAGATAAATTACTTATTTGGAAGTTTTCTAAGGTTGTTTTTAGATTGCTGTTTTTATATAGTTTTGTGGTTCAGTTGAAATACAGCAGAGAATACCAGAAGAACCCTGTCATGTAATATTCTTAGATATCTTTATTTTTATCAGAATATGCAGTGTGATCATTTATTAATTATATGTCATAAATATAATTTTCAGAATTCCAAGATTCATAGTTCTGTATTATTAGATAATTGAAACCTTTAAGTAATATCTCAATAAGCTGACCAAATGAAAGAAAATGCAGAAGAAATGGTTTGAATTATTATAGTTATTCAGGCCGATAGTTCCTGTATAAGGAAGAGCATCAGCAGCCTTTGAGAACCTTTTGGTTTGATGTTTGCCGGAAAGAGGCATCATATAGTTGTACTTGCGGCTATGATTTATTACAGTCTAAGTTAACAACCTATAATGCAAAATTAGCAAGAAAAGAAATTCATTGGACAAAGCCCTGAGGAAGCTTCCAAGAGTCTTTTCCTAGTTTGCACACAGAGTACTTAATTTTCTCAGCAACTAGTTGTGGCAACACTTAAAAACCTTTATCCTGCCAGGAAGCTTATTAGAGACACATGACCAAGTTTAGCATGAGTCGGGGGTTCTGATGCTCAGAAGTTAAGAAAATGTTCAGCAGAACTCATATTGTTTGTAAGAACAGCCTGGGCACAGTAAGTTACTCTATTAAACTATTACTCTGCGGGACTAATTGGTCTGGGTGCTGTGTGATACCGTTCATGGGGAGAGGCAAACATGTTTACTCACCTGGACAGGGAACCAATGACCAAGTAGGGACACCACCGCAGCCAGCTTGGTGAGCCAGGGTTTGCTGGGTTACTCACAGGAGAGTGGGTGAAGGAAGCTCCCGGTTTCCAGCTTTCTGAGCTGTCACCCATGTTGGGGTGGGCTTGGGTGATGCAGCTGTCCTTGAGTCGTTTCTGTTCCTCTGAGTAACCCCTCACCCACAGTATGTAACCACAGTAAAACACATGGTGCCCCCAGCTGGACTTTGGTGGTTTCCTTACTGGTTCCCTGTCTGGAACAAGGAGACATTGGTTCACATCACCCCAGGAACAGTGTAAGAAGGAAGAAGAACAGAGGAAGAAGCTAACACGCAAGACAAAGCCAAGAAATGCCTACACATAACAATACTCGCCGTGGAGTCCTTAGTAATAAGACGGCACTCTCCTCACTGTTGCTTAGAATATGTAAAAAGAGCAGGTAAAGGTAGAAGTATCCACTCACAGGCCAACACTGACCTCTGACCTGGTCCATACTATCGAAAGGGGAATAGTGCCCATGAAAGGTGGTAAGGTCCTGCTACTTTGACCCAGAGATGGGGTAGTCTTTGTGTCTAACTTTAGTTCCTACAGTCATCCCTGGTGATAAGAATGGAGTGGGTCAGGTTTCCCTCCTCACCCCTCATCCTCTTCCATACACATCCTCTGCCTCCCCAGATTTAATAGCTTGGTTAAAGACAGGAGGTGGGAGTGTCTGTTCCAGAGAGGGGAGAGTAAGTGCAAGGAGAGGTGGGACATGCCTGAAACTAAATGTCTATTCAGTAAACATAACATCATTCTTCTTAGGTACCATCTTACAGAAAAGACACTTCATCACCTTGCACAGATCTATGCAGCTTTGGTTTCCTCTGCTCTTAAATCTGAAGAACTGGATGTAAAGGTATTTTTTCTATATATGTATAGTATTGTTCTAAACTAAAATTAGACTTGAACTCAAGTGTCTAGTGGAAGAAGTATTAGACAGACACAAATCCTTAAAAAACAATAAAGAGCAGGGTCAAGGGCTAGAGAGATGGCTAAGCAGTTAGGAAAAGTGTCTGCTCTTCCAGAAGTCCTGAGTTCAATTCCTGGTAACCACGTGGTGGCTCACAACCATCTATAATGTGAACTGATTCTGTCTTCTAGCATGCAGGCATAAATGCAGATAGAACACTCATATACATTAAATAAATAAATAAATAAATAAATAAATAAATAAATCTTTAAAAATTTACAATTAATTTACAATTTTTTAATTTACAATTTAAAAAGGAGCAGGGTCAAATGATTAAATACATTTACCTCTGCACTTCTGTATTAAAAGCTTTTATGTGTGTTTTACATTCATACACACATAAATACACACTAAATAAATAAATAAGCTTGAAATGGTGCACACCCCTGTAATCTCAGCAGTCAGGAGGGGGAGGCAGAAAGATCATGAGTTCAGAGCCAGTTAGGGAACTATACATAGTAAAACTGTGACATCCCTGTTCAGTGGCGTGGTCCACTTTGTATGGCTGCAGTGTCTCAGAAATAAGACCCTGCTTCTCTAAGTTCAGGCATCTGTCACTTCTCCTGCAGATCTTTAAAATGACTTCCTAACTGATTACATTTTTCTACCTTTTCCCTATTCCACCATATGCTGAGACCAATTCCACTGCTAAGATGCCGCTGTGAGAATCCACTCCCTAGACAGTATGCTTCTGAATGTGTGGACGCTCGTCTGTTCACGTCCGCATCCTGGGTACCCAGAAGGCTATTGAAAAGCACTCACTGAGAAGCTGTCTTGCTCACAAGCCTTCCATGTCTTTCATTCAGAATAGAGTCAAGTTCAGGTGCATTCCGAAGTTATCCCTACACACCCATACTTAGGCAATGAAGAGATGTCATCTGGCCTTCTCCCCAGGAGTGCTGCTGTCCATCTCTTGGAGTTAGATTTCAAACACTGTCTCTTTGAGGAAACCTGTCCCAGCCATCCCCCCTTGCACCTTACATCTTTGTTGTGGTGTGAGCTGTTTATTGTTGGTGTTTTTCTCTTGTTTTGTTTTTGTTTTTGAGACGTATGTCACTGTGTCCTGGCTGGCCTTGAACTCAGAGATCTACCTGCCTTTCAAATGCTGGGATCAAAGGTGTGCACCACTCTGAAAGCTAAGAACTAAGTCTTTTGTAAACCTGTGGCATCTAGCACAGTGCTTCATACAGAGAAAATATCTTTAACAAACATGTGCTAAGTAGAGTTAAGTCAAATCACAACCTGTTAAGAATATCAGGAAGTGATCTTTTTGAAAATTGCCATCTCATGATACATACTACACACAAAAGTAAAATTCTTAGAAACGTTACTTTTAAATAAATGAATGACAAACATAAATGTGGCTTATTTTCATACAAATGAGGATTCTCTGCTTGGTTAGCCTTTTCCCGGAATATGGTAAACAGTTATATGTAAATTTTTCCTATCAGTGAAGTTGCACAGTGTTCAGATACAGGGACACAGTCCAGAGAAGGTATGCCTGCAAGAAAGCATTGAGGAGAAAATAGGAGTAGCAAGCAATCATTCCAAACAAAAGTCTGCTTCTTGCCCAGATAAAAACTACTACAGATGGTTTTTAGGTCCATTCTAAAAGTAGTCCTGTTTTTTTATTTTATTTTATTTTTATTTATTTTTTGGTTTGGTTTGGGTAGGGTTGGGTTGGTTTGGGTTTGTTTGTTTGTTTGTTTGTGTTGCAAGTTATTTGATCCCATTGTGAACCCTGAGATTGTGAACTGTAAAAACCTGTCTTTCGTTCAGTATGGTTCAGCCCTAACACACACCTCTAATCCAAGAGCTTCCTGTACACAAGATTTAATAAAGTTTATACTAGGTCAAGAGTCAAGCAAAAAAAACAGAGACAGGGAGTAAACAGAAAGGAGGGACACTGAGTTGAAGGGTATTTATTAAGACAACTTGGACAAGAAGGAGCTCTTCAGCAACTTGGCCTTTAGCTTTTGGCCTTTTCCTCCTGGGCTGTCAGGTGAGCTTGCAGGCCTTTCCCTCATGAGCTAGCAGGCTTTGGGCTTTTTCCTCTGGAATGTGAGCTGAGTAGGAAGGTCACCTACTCAGCTTTCTCTGTCACTCTGAGCTAGCAGATTTTTTCCCCAGCATCTGGCTCCTGAGTCTTCATTGGTAAAAATCAAACAATTTGGGATTTTCTCTTTTTTTTATAATTTTTATTTTTTTATATTAATCACAGGTTATTTACTTTGTATCCCAGCCGTAGCCTCCTCCCTCATTCCCTCCCAATTCCACCCTCCCTCCCTCATCTCCTCCCTGCCCCTTTCCAAGTACACTGCTAGGGGAGGTCCACCTCCCCTTCCATCTGACCCTAGCATATCAGGTCTCATCAGTACTGGCTGCAATGTCCTCCTCTGTGGCCTAACAAGGCTGCTCCTCCCTTGGGAGTGGGGGGGGGTAGGTCAAAGAGCCAGCCATTGAGTTCATGTCAGAAATAGTCCCTGTTCCCCTTACTGGGGAACCCACTTGGATGCTGAGCTACCATGGCCTACATCCGAGCAGGGGTTCTAGGTTATATCCGTATATGGTCCTTGGTTGGAGAAACAGTCTCATGAAAGACCCGTGTGCCCTGATATATTTGGTCGTTGTGGAGCTCCTGTCCTTTCTAGGTCATACTAACTCCCCCTTCTTTCATATGATTCCCTGCACTCTGCCGAAGGTTTGGTTACGAGTCTCAGCATCTGCTTTGATACACTGCTAGGTAGAGTCTTTCAGAGGCTCTCTGTGATAGTCTCCTGTCCTGTTACTTGTTTTCTCCTACTTCCAATGTCCATCCCATTTGTCTTTCTGAGTGAGGATTGATCTCTTACATAGGGTCCTCCTTCTTGATTAGCTTCCTTGGGTGTACAGATTTTAGTATGTTTATCCTATCTTATAGGTCTAGTACCCACTTAAAAGTGAGTATATACCATGTGTGTCTTTCTGCTTCTGGGTTACCTCACTCAGGATGATCTTTTCTAGATCCCACCATTTGCCTGCAAATTTCATGGTTTCCTTGTTTTTAATTGCTGAATAGTATTCCATTGTGTAAATGTACCACAATTTCATTCACTTTAACAACATGTTTGTTTTTTAATGAACTTAGAGGTTTGTTATTACTCTGTCTTTCATATGCATAGGTATCTCACTGTTCTGACTTGGTGTCGTTATTAAAATAGGTCTGAGAAAGCTGGAGCTGGAGCTTGGTGGGTAGAGTGCTTGCCTAGTTTCCTAGTGCAGTGGGTTCAGTCTCCAGTACCACATAAAACTGGGCATGGCAGCACACACCTATAACACCACTGCACTTGGGAGGTGGGCAGGAGGATCAGAAATTCACCTACATATAAGCCATGTAGTCAAAAATAGCCTGGACTACATGAAACCCTGACTCAAAACCAGAAACCACCAGGAGCTCCTAAGCCCATGTGTATTACATTTTATGTATGTGTTAAGATGTATTGCTACTTTATTTAATTGCCATGAAGTAAAGGTGTGCTTAAACAGTATATTTCTACACTGTCCATATAAACCTAGGAAGAATCTTTTACAATATATGCACTCCAAAAAAGCATGTACTGACAATTTTGTACTTAATATTCTTAAAGAATAGCTATGTTCTTTAATTCTTAAAGAATTAGCTATGTTTATTTTGTGAAACTGTACCCTTTTATTGTGTGTAAAAGTAAAGCCTAAAGTGTTATGTACCCCAGGCACCTCAGCTCTATCTCCAGCCCTTGTCCGTCTCTTGAGTCCCCATCCTACCACAGGTTTTCACTTTCTTTCGCACATGGTTCTGGCTCTGTTGTGAACCTACCATCACCATCACAGGTGCAAGGAGTGAGTTTCGGGTGGTTGTGAGCCACCATGTGGGTGCTGGAAACTGCACCTTTAGAGCCATCCCGACCCTCAGAAACTACTTTTTAGAGTTAGCTCTCTCTATCTCATTCTCACACATACACATACACACACACACACACACACACACACACACACACACACACATACAATTTACAATTTTGGCAAAAGTATCTTAGAATCAAGTAAGCTAAGGTTAAATGAACAATTACCAACTAGAATGACTACTGAAAATCAAAACATTTTAAATTCATTTTTAGTTAATAATTTTTGAGAATATTATGTCTGCATAGAATGTATTTGACCATCTCCATCCCCCATTCTTCCCACTAAGCTCTGAAGTCCACTGTCACTCCTCCGGTTTCATAGCCCCTTCTTCTTCTTCTTCTTCTTCTTCTTCTTCTTCTTCTTCTTCTTCT
>NW_026591643.1:2867923-2886782 GCF_907164565.1 Psammomys obesus | reverse complement strand
TCTTCTTCTTCTTCTTCTTCTTCTTCTTCTTCTTCTTCTTCTTCTTCCTCTTCTTCCTCTTCTTCCTCTTCTTCCTCTTCTTCCTCTTAAATAGCTCACCAGGTCTGACTTGTGCTGCTACATATCACGTGTGGCCATCCACTAGGGAGCATGGCGTCCCTGGTGGAGACTACATTCTTAAGGAAAACTGGTTCTCCCTTCCTGAGAAGCACCAGTTATCAGTAGCTCCTCAGCGAGGGCGGGGCTTGTGAGCCTCCTGCCCCGTGCCTTGATCTTGTGCAGCTGACAACAGCTCCTGTGAGGTGATGACAGCAGCAGGCCTGGCATGCCCAGAAGATGCAGTGCTGCCCAGTCTTGCCTGACCCCGGCCCCTGGGTGGGGGAGGGACTCACATGCCCCAGTGGTGGCTCAGCGCTCACTCCACAGATGCTGATTCTCACTCCCTGACGAGATTTGCCTTTCTGCGTTACCCACTGTCCACTGCAGACACTTCTGAGTCTGAACAGGGCTAACCTACGGGGCAGAGACAGGATTTCCAGAGGGCATGTTGCTATTACATACACTTAGCAAATAATAACAGTAGTTCAGCCTGGAGCCTAAATTTCCCCAGCCTTGGGCCCTTGTCCACATTGACAGTACTAGGCATGTTCCTGTAAGCAGGGCTTCTGTTTTATTTTTTTAACAACACCAAATTAATTTAGAAGTATCTTTCATGTTTAAGATTGTTTTTGGAAATTATTATACTGTATTTTTATTCTTATTTGCAGTTGATAACTACTAGCAAAAGCAAAATATTAAATATTAGCAGGGACTTTAAAATTGCTCTTAATTTTATAAGTGAAATAACACTAAATAAATTTTAAAAGACTTTATAACCAAACGCAAAATGAAAGTAAAGAAAAATGGATTCCAAAAATTAAAAAAAAAAAAAAAAAAGAGTACACTATTAAAAGAAAGAAGGGCCAGGAGTGGTGTCACATGCTTTAATCCTAACACTCAGGAGGCAGAGGCATGTGGATCTTTGTAGCTCTCAGTCCCTCATAGTCTACATAGCAAGTTTCAGGACAGTCAGGGCTACATAAAGAAACTTTCGCTTGTTGTCAGGTGGTGGTGCACACCTTTAATCCCAGCACCTGGGAGGCAGAGGCAGGCGGATCTCTATGAGCCTGGTCTCCAGAGTAAGTTCCAAGACAGCCAAGGCTACACAGAGAAATGCTATCCAAACAAACAAAACAAAGCAACCCTCCCCCCTCCAAAAAAGGGGACCTTCTCTTCAGAAAGAAAGAAAATTGATTTGGTTAATATCACAAATAAAAGATCTTGAGGTTCACAAATGCACAATAATAAAGTATATATAAGATGATAAGTAACAATTCACTACTTAGATTTTTTTCCTTTATCTCAAAATATTTCTGCATGCTTCCTAATACATCTTGCTTCCTAATACAGTCTAACATGTGAAATTTTTGTTTTTAGCTTATACTTGCCCCAGGAGTAGAAGAGACTGCTTTACTAATTCGACAAATTGCAGACCACAATTTAATGACATCGGAGAGAGATCCTCGTGAATGGTTGGATAAATCCTGGGTTAAAGTTTCGCCATCTGAGGTTGCTTTTTCTAAATGTGTAATTGAGACATTGGTGAAGCAAACAAATACAAATACCCTAACCCTTCCTGATAACTTCCCACACTCCCCAAACTGAGTCATAAACTCAATGTTTTAGCACAGTCTACAGGCTAAAACAGCTCACTCTCAGAAGACCACTGACTGACGAGGCACCACCCTGTCTTGTAGGAAGAGATGAGCCTCCTTGACTTTCCATGTGTTAACCCACTGGTAGCTCAGCTCATGCTGCACCGAGCACCTTCCCTGCACTGGCTGTTGAGTTCAGCTCCCGCTGAGCTTCAGGAACTCCTGCCTCAGGTCCCAGACAAAGTCCTGAAGGTGGGTGAGTGCACAGGCTCCCGGAGCCACCTGTTTTCACTGGAGCCATTTCTAAAAGAAGCTCTCTGGCTTTTCACATCACACAGGAAAGAAATAATTTACTTGAACTAACTTTCATATGGAACTGTCTTTAGCTGCCAACCACATTATACAATTTAAAGCTATCATAGATAATTCAGTACAGTTTATCACATTTAAGGCATTTTGAAATATCACCATTCCTAAATTATAAAAGGAAGTTTTATTTGTCTGTTTTAATTGTCATCTTGGACGCTTATTGCCTCAGTCTAACCCAGGCCTACTTAGTCCTGTAAGCTTTTAGCCATTGTACAATCTAACCCAGGCCTAGAATGTTTTCAGCCTCTGAGACTTACTGCTATGGCTCAGAGGTTAAGAGCACTGGCTGCTCTTAGGAGGAGCATCTATAATGCTAGAATAATAGATCACAACCATCTATAATGGGATCTGGTGCCCTCTTCTGGTGTGCAAGCATACATGCAGGCAGAAAACGATACATAATAAATAAATAAATCTTATTTTAAAAAAAAGCTCACCCTACTTGTTCTTTCTCTAGTTGATTTGATTCAGCTGTTTGGCTCAGACTCCTCTCCCAGCTGACTAATTCAACATGGCTTCTCTTGGCCCCTGAATTGCTCTACTTGGCCTCAAACTATCTCAAGCAATCTTTTCTAATCTTCTGGCTCCTCTTGTTCTCTGGTTCGTTCTGCCTTCACCTGTGTCTAGCTTGTTCTCTCATTCAACCCTTCTCTGTAAACCTCTCCTGGTAAAACTGCCTCCACTTAAGTAGCTTCCTTGCCCTTAAGTAGTTTCCCTTTCCTCTCTTCTCCTGAAAGTTGGGCATATTCTATTCTTTCAAGTCTTTCTCTGATTCGTCACTGTTTCTGCCACTCAATTAGACATCATTTTCAAACATGGGTGCTTCCTTCTACAAACTATCTTTACCCTCATTGTTTGGGATTAAAGGCATGTACCATCACACCTGGACCTAAACTTTTCTTTACCTGAAACTGGCTCTGTACCAGGATGGCTTTGAACTCAGATCTGGTTGCCTCTGTTTCCTGGTGCCAGAGCAGCCATTTTCTACAATATTCAGTTAAAACATGTTTACATTACCCCTTCAAAGAACTTTTACCATAACAGGAAAGAGAGCTTTAGTGTTATTGGTGATATTTTAAAATTCTTAGCGAAGAATAGTATTCACCTATAAGTTATATAATTAAAAATTCATTGTATTTGTTGTGAACCTTAAACTTTTCTAAAAACAGTATAAAATTCCATTACAAGCTAAAAATAACATGTAAATTACAATGTTCTCTTTTAATTACATTATTATTTTTAATTAATTACATTATTATTTTTAATTTTTCAGCATTTTTGTAGCATCACTTCCTTGTTCAAGATTAATTCTTCCTCCATGACAATCTCGTCTCAAATTTCATCACTTCAGGAAGATATGAATCAAACTGGTCCCTGTATTTCTCAGAGTTCAGCTCCTATCATTCAAGAACATGGTGAATATTATTCCTATGAAGACTCTGAAGAGACAGTGTTAAAAAGCACAAGTGCTTCTCCTCTGGAGCTGAGAGAAACACCATGCACATTGCCATCTGCAGCACCGCACAGTCAGACCAGCTCCTGGGAAGACACCAGTCGTAGCCCTAACACAGTGCCAAACAACCCTTTCCTAACTAATATGGACCCAAAGAAAGTGAGGTGGCACTCCTTCCCGAGCCAGAGTGCCTCAGACTCAGATGTCTTTTCTTTGGGCCTCACACAAATAAGTTGTGAACCCAAAAGGCTACCAACTGACACTCAGAGGAGAGTTGCTCATAATTTTGTAAATTATCCTGAAGCAGAAGGAACCAGAAATATGCAAGCGTCCACCCTGGTCTTTTTACCAGAGGTCTCTCAATCCCACCTCCATTGGGACTTTAAGAAAAACAGTGGTAGAAAACAGATTTATTCCTTCAACTCAAGCTGTGGAGCAGAGCAGACTACCCACCACAAATGGTTCTCTCAGAAAGATGGCTTCTGCAGGAATCAGCCAGGGTGTCTGCAGGATGAGTTGGAAGACCCCACATGCAGAAATTCAAACGCTGGGACTAACAGGACTTTTGGGGGAGAACTGCCATCTATTCCCAGTTGGGGTTCATTCTTTGTTTCTGATTCTAATGTGAATCAAAGAGGATTCAATGGCCTTAATTTCTACCAAGGGGCTGGAAACTACTTAGGACAGAGAAGGCTCCCTGTTTCATCGCCTAACTGGAGAGAGTATGAAACACCAACAGGTAACACTAATAGTTGATACAATTACTTTCAGTTAGAATTTTAAAAGCTAAAGCTGGGGGCTAGAGAGATGGCCCAGGGGTTAATAGCTCTCACAGGGGACCCACATTCGGTTCCCAGCACCCACTTTGAGTCACAATACTCGTAACTCCATCTCCCAGGGATCCAATACCTCTGGCCTCCTTGGATACCTGCACACACGCGCACACACACACACACACACAACTAAAAATAATTAAAATGTTTTTAAATGATAACTCTGTATTCAAATTTTAATGAATGTTTGTTTTAATTGACACAATGTTCTCTTAACTTTGCATTAAAGAGAAAAATTAAACTTAGTGGGCTAATAAAATATTTCAAATTCTTGTAGTATCAAACAAACCATACAGTCAGCTTAAGTTTAAAATAGCACTCAGGAGGCAGAGGAAGGAGTAGCTCTGTGAATTCAAGGCCAGACTGATCTACATTGCGAGTTCTAGGACAACCAGGGTTACACAGATAAACCCTGTTACAAAACAAACAATATTAGAAAAAAAAAAAAGAAATTTAAAATAAAAATAGCAGACAAATAAAGCAGATGACCATGATTAAACTGAGGAATCAGCCTCTTTGTTAAGTGTGCATATTTATTTGGCTAGTATTTGTTAAGATATTAGGGGCTGGTGATAGCTCAAGCGCTAAGGTGCTCACTGTGAAAGCAAGTTTGAAACCCAGAACCCATATCCATTGTGGCCATGGCCTATAATCCCAGCACTTGGGAGAGACAGGTGGATCGTGGAGCCCCCTGCCAGCCAGCCCAGCATATTTGGCAACTCTGGGCCAGTAGGAGATTCTGTCTCAAAAAAAGTCAGAATGGATGGATCACCACCTGAGTTTGTCCTCCAGCCTTCACATGCACAGCATTCATGTGTAGCACACACAGACGCACACACACACAATGCTAGAACCTAGGTAAACCTTTTCAATGAATTGTTTAACTTCGTTGAAGGATGTTTTGGACTTGTCTAAACATTTTATCATACCACCTTTTAAAAAGGACTATTTTATTTTCTCATTTCTAGTCATTATGCTTTTATTTCTGTATAATTTCTTATTGCATTGTCCTGAACATATAGAACAAACTGTTAAGATCTCTGAAGGCATATGAATGTAGCTTTGCCATAACAGGAACTTGGGAGTAAGAAGGAAATTTAAGCTTCAAAACTTCTTTTCAGCTGGATGTGGTGGTGCACGCCTTTAATCCTAGCATTTTTGGGGCAGAGGCAAGCAGATCTCTGTGTGTTCAAGGCCAGCCTGGTCTACAAAGTCCAGGATAGGAAAGGCTACACAGAAAAACCCTGTCTGAAAAAACAAAACAAACAAAAAACCCTTCCCTTTTCATATGCTCCTTCATAAGATCAGAGAAGGGTCCAGAAAAACACCTTATATTGTGTAAGTTGTTAAAAGAGGGCCTCTTAATTGGCACTGTTGATCATCCTCTCCTGCTCCCCTGCCCTGCCCCTTGCCTCCTGATGGTTCCCTTCTGTTGTTCCCTGTCTAGTAGCTTCCTTCTGTTTCATGTCACATGTATTGTATTTCTTTTATCCCCACCCCTTGACCCTTGGTCCATTTTGTAGTCATCCATTTCCATGGTCCATTTGATGACCTATAATAACCCTGTACAGACATGCACAAATTACAATCTGAGCACCTCATGAAAGAAAAATCTGCATGGTTGTCTTTCATCACTTAAAGTACTTTCAGTTCTATCCATTGTTGCAAATGTTACGATTTCATTTTTTGTTAAAGCTGAACAAAATCCTGTTGTGTATATACACAGGGACGCTGTTAGTTTGGTTCCTGCTGTTTGGTTCTGATGTTCATAACAAGAGTCATGCATTTAACTGACGGTCTTTTTTTGTGCTTTGTTACAGCTGTTCCATAAATGAACCAGCTCTAGAACAAATTATACATGTGAATGCTATAGGTTCTTGAACATGTACCCTTCCCTATATAATCCTCCCATTTTCTCGATGTGAAAATTCCACGCTGTTTCTAAGTTTTGGGGCATACAGAGATGTGAAGTGTTCGCGTGTCCGTGCACGCAGACTGACGCGTGTGCACATGTATGTGGAAGCTGCTGTCCAGTGAGGCAGCCTCTTAACTAAGCCTGGAGTCCCTGAGGATACAGCTCATCTAGCCAGCTTGGCCAGGAGCCTGGCTCTGCTTTCGGAACTGCCATGCCCACCAAGTGTTGACATGAATGCTAGAACTCAGGTCCAGACATTGCACAGCAGATGTGATATTGGCTTATTTAATGTGCTTTCCCATGGCACACCATAGTGCCCAAATACTTTGTTTAAGATACATCATTTTTCAAATCAGTATTGGTAGTCTTGGGAAGTTTATCCAAAGGCCCTAAGATAATTTTCCACTTGTCCTGTATATCTGTACTTGTGATCTTTTTGATATAACTACCTACTACATTGCTTTTTAAACTTATTTATAACGGCACCTAGCTCATTAAGTTTGTCATAACACTGAGGAACAATTACTAAACTTTTAAAATTTTGCCTTCTTTTTAAAAACTGATCTAGTCAACCAACGTCCATAGGGTTAAGATCTAGGGCATTTAAGGTTAATACCAAGTTAATATCATATGTTGTAGGTATTGTTAATATTTACTATTGATGTGTCTTCTGGCAAAGCTGCTGTTAATCCTAAAGGGCTGTATAACCAAATCACCACACAGAGACTAGGTTTCTTTAGTTAATCTAGAACACAATGCTGGGCAATAGTTACTCCCTCCTAAACCTCCAAGCCCTCATAGTTTCCTAACATTTAGATTTTACCCATTATACTTGCTTTTTGTGAAATCTTAGGTCTGGTTCATTCTCTCCACGCTGTTTCAAGATCTCTCCTCCAGCTCTGTTCTCCAAGCTCTCTCTTGCCCTTTCTCCCCCCCTGCTCATTTCCTGTCCTCTGGCTCCTCCCCTCTCCTTGCTCAACATTGTGGCTAGTTGCTTTATTTTGGCCTATTTACACAAAGTTGAGACAGGATGCTTAGAATAAGTATCAATGCAATATCCGGATTGAAACCAGAGAGTCAGGCAGGGAGAAATCAGCATTTGAATGAACAAGGGTAAGAGTATACATTTCAAAAGAACATTATACCAACAATCACATATAATAAATTCATATAAAGTGAGTCATTCCAGGTCACCTGCTATCATACATTGGGACTGAGGACGATTTTCCCAGAACCAAGAACAAATTTATAGCTTACAAGCAGTAATCTTTTTAAAACAGCATCCTAGAAATGCTGGAGTGCTGGAGAGATGGCTCAGCACATGAAGCGCTTACCACCGAAGCTGCTGGGCTGAGTTCAATCCCTGGGGCCTAAATGCTGATAGGAATACAGACGCCAAATGTGGAGGTCCTTAAAACCCTCCCCCTACACACACACACACACACACACACACACACACACACACACACACACATACACATGTTCACATGTAGAAATTAAGTTAAATAAAGATGGTGAAGTGAAAGCTAAACAGCTAATAAATGTAAACATATTAAACACAGTATGAACAACATGAATGCTATACAGAGACAAGGAACAGAGCATGAGTGAGCTTAAAATCCTTCAGAGTGAGCCCCAAACATTTCTACTCTCAAGCATGTTGGTAACCTTCAGGAGTTAAAAAGTCTGCCTGAGCTATTTCCAATGGCTTTATTTAAAAGGCTTAGAGCCAGGAGAGACTTCAGAGATCTTAAAACTTTACAGAAGAGGACAGTAGAGTCTGCGATAATGAAAGATTCACACATTCTGTGTGCACACTGATTTTAAACAGAAGCCATAGGGTACAGGCGCATAAACGTTTTAAAAACATAAACCATTTTTCATAGCTACTTATCTCAATGGTTTTCCTTTTTCTCCCTTTGGCAGGCTTAATGTACTCACAAGTACCACAACCCAAAAAGCGACGTCTAATGTACGAAAAAGTCCCTGGAAGAATGGATGGACAAACCCAGCTGAAGTTTTCTTAAAGAACAGGAAGGACAATGCCACATGCCAGGTTCTACATTCTTACAATGATCCAGTAACAAAATTATTTAGGTTTGACTATACATCAAAGAAAGTACCGTTGTTTCCACATGTCCTCAGTGTTTCTATCACATAATCAATTTTCATAAAATACATTCTATGCTGTAACTTGCATATAAGTCCCCTTGTCTGATTTATCAATCAGTATAAGAAGCACAAGACCCCAAAAGTATTGAGATCCATGTGTACCTCGAAAGCCTTGTCTTTTAGAAATTTATTTTTCACCCCTGAAAAATGTGTGTGTGCAGGGTGTGTGCACGAGTGTGCGCCCTCGGAGGCCGCAGTGTCCTAAGCCCCCTCACAGTCTCTTCTTTCTGTTAAGATTTACTTTTTACTTTTTAAACTGTGTGCCTGCGTGCTGGTGTGTGTACTGAGTTGTATTGCCTGACAGCCTACTGGATCTGACTTGTATAATGTCTGTCGTTTCCCCAAGCTGTAGCACGACTGAAGGAGAAAGTAGATCCAAAGATAACTTTCCTTCAACTTTCATTGGTTCTTTGTGAATTTGACATCATGCACCCCAATCCCACTCATTTCCCCTACCCTCGTGCCCACCCTCCACCCCTGCAACCTCTCCCCTAACAGAGGAAAAACAATCTTGTGGACGCTGTAGAATGTCACAGTGTCCCACAGTATATCCTTTTGTCCATACTTCTTTGCTTGCAAATGTTCACTGCCGTGAGTCAGTCTGGATCGAGGCCTCTGGCTTCTGCTACACTATCAATACTGGGATTCCTCTCAGATATCCTGTTGTCCGGTGTAATGTCTTGGATGTGTAGAAACACCCTTTCACACACTTCAGGGTGGACTAACTCAAAGCCCTCGATCCGGGCCTGAGAGGGATCTTGGCTGGCCAGCCCACCAGCTATTCCGCAACCACAGCGCCAGGCGAGCTCTCCTGCCCTGCTCTGGCCGGCCCATCCAATGCTGTAGCCAGCAAGAAGCAAAGCCAGCTCTCCTGCTCTCCTGCTCTCTGAACTGGCTGGCTCGTCCACGCCCATACCATCAGGGCCAGACTTACTGTGCTGCCCAGTGAGGTGCAGAACCTGCTCTCCTGAATGCTGTGACAGTTAAGGGCCTGGCTACCTCACCTGCAACCCCAAGGCCAGCTCTACCGTGCTGCCCAGGCAAGGTGTAGTGCCTGCTCTCCCAAGTGCAGCATGAGAAACAAGTAGAAGCTCTCCCACACTCATACCCAGGCCAGCTCACCTGCAACCCCTGAAACCAGGGCCAGCTCTACCGTGCTTGCTGGGCAGTATGTGGGGCCAGCTCTCCAGAGTTCTGCAGCTGCCTGCGGTGGCATCAGCTCTCCTGCTCCTATGCCCCCAGGGCCAGCTCTTCCATGATGTCCAGGAGAGGGCTAGGGCCAGTTCTGCACAACCCTCAGACATCAACATGTCCCCAGATGGCAGCCCAGACTAGGACCCCATCACCATGGTGCCAGGTGGAATCAGGCTACTCACATTAGGCTGTTCCTCACTACCGTCAAGTCCCCAGTTCTGCCTCTCTGCGTTGTGCCCATACCCTTGTTTCTCTTTTATTTCTCCACCACTTACTTGCTCCTCTTAGTGGCACCTGGGGTCTCTTGAGTGTCTAGGGTTCTCAGGAGGGTCTCAGGAGTGCTTTGGCCCACCCGTGTACTATGGCAGTGGGGTTGTCTCGGGCACAGTCTGCCTTCCCAGGCCCACACAGAGCTGGACTGGTGCTCCTCAGAGGCCAGCCTGGTTGGAGGTTTGTTTGGCTTAGTTTGGGGGTTTTCATCTCTCACTCATCCCACAGAGCTGGTGTCATCTCAGGCTCTTTTTTTTTTTTTTTTTTCAAAGATTTATTTATTTATTATGTATACAGTATTCTGCCTGAATGTATGTGTACAAGCCAGAAGAGGGCACCAGATCTCATTGTAGATGGTTCTGAGCCACCACGTGGTTGCTGGGAATTGAACTCAGGACCTCTGGAAGAGCAACCAGTACTCTTAACCTCTGAGCCATCTCTCCAGCCCCCCAGGCTAGCTCTCTTATCCAGGCTTCCTGGCTGATAATTCTGCTTTTAATGGAAAATTCTTGTTAATTGAGATGGAGAACAGAATATATATAATGCTAATAGTAGAAAATAGGTGGTTGAAGAAGAAAAAAATTGGTAGTATAAAATTTCAGACAAGATTAAGCATATAATAAAAGCATTAAAAGGACAGCCACATTATGATTAATATGGAATCCAGCTTACTGATATCTGAATGATGCTTGGAATTAAGGGAGGGTGCAGCTAATGGCTTCCATTTTCTCCATTGTGATCTGACCAATGCTCTTGTATTTCCTCTTACTTATTCATGGTGAATGCCATGCAGAGCTATTTCAGAGAGCAGCTGTGGCCAGTAATTGAGGGCTGTTTTTTATGTTATGCTTATATTTACCTCTGGAGTTATTAACAAAATTTAACCCCAAATTCCACCCTCTGCACGCAACATTCCCACTCAGCAGCAAACAGAAGTCCGTGGGAGAAGACAAACCAAAAGACTGCTGTCATGGAAAATGATGAATAGGCAAAACTTTTATTTGCAAGCTCTTCACAGATTATTACAAACACAAACTTTCCTTCTAAAAGTGTCCCCAGTTAAATCAAAGGCACATCACCCCAATAAAATACTTGTGACATGAATGTTTGTTATCATACTTTCACACTTTGTTGTGAACATTGCAATGTTCTGAATGTAGATCACATTTTAAACATTTTTTAAAGGCATAAGCACATTTTTAAAAGCTACAAACACAATTATAAATTGTAAGTACAGGAACTACAGGAAGATCTAACCGCTTCGTACAGGACGGGCACCCTAACATACATTAATCTTTCAGTTTGCTAAGGAGCAGAGCCCTCAGGTTTTCTGTCCCATGAGACCATCTGCTCAGTGAGAAGTGAGAAAGGTGTCCTTTACAAAATCAGGGTAACAGCTTTTCCCCGGTTTCGTACTTTGTTTCATCTAGTAATTGTAAATTCTTATGAACAAATTTTATTAGAGTATAAAAATGTTAGGAAAATTACAAATACTCAGTTTTTTAAGAGAAAATGTTTCCCTCCCAAAATGCAGACAGCCAGTAAAGAAGACACGCCTGTCCCCAGGCAGAGTGGCACAGGTCTCAGGCGGGAAGAGATGCAGCTAGGAAACTTGGTGGTGAGGTCAGAGCACAAAACAAAGCGTGGATTTCTGTGGACTTTTGGCGCTAGCACTGGCTCTGGAAAACGGTTTTTGTGGGACTTGGCAGCAGTTGTCCATCACTCTGCACACAAAAGCTTCCTCAGCGAACCTCCCTGTTGGAGAGAGTTTGGTTGGTTTTCACTTCAGTGACATTTACTTGTAAAGTAACTTCTGCATTTCATAGGACACCTAATATTCACAAAGTAGAAAATAACCTGGGAATACAATAAAATAGGTAAGCCAGGTCTGGGACACACAGCTCATGACAGTGTTTTGTAGAAGAACTGCTCTGTGATGTGAGACAGTCTTACTTACTCAAGGCATGCTCCCTTTACTATGGAAATTATGCCTGATCACAGAACCAGTTCCTCAACGTGAACAATTTCCTTTTACAAGTACGTGCAAACGACGACCATTTACTGTGTAAACACAAAATTTGAAATCGTCCAGGACTAATAATCCTTGTCATTTTAAAAAATTATGGAGTTACACAGGGGTGGGGACTTCCCATGACGGGCAGCTGAGCTACACTCCCAATCCTTTACTTTGAGACAGTCTGACTTAGCCAGGTTGCTCTTGAACTCACACGGTTTTAACAGTTATGAATATCAGTGCTCTATTTGCACGTACACCTGCAGGCTAGAAGAGGGCCCCAGATCTCACTGTAGATGGTTGTGAGCCACCATGTGGGTGCTGGGAATTGAACTCAGGACCTCTGCAAGAGCACACGGTGCTCTTAACCTCTGTGCCATCTCCGCAGCCCACTGGCAGAGAAGCAGGGAGTGCGCTGCCTGAGCATGTGCACGCTAGCAGCTCGCCCTGCCCTGCGTGCTGTGCTCCCCCTGCGATGGACAAGACCTGTATTTTTAAAAAGCTTTTAATGAAGAGGATTCTCTGCTGAATCTTCCCGGAAACAGAAGTATTTGCCGCACTGCAGCGCAGGGGTTGCTGTCAGGAGGCAAAGGGGGCAGCTTGCCAGCCACAGGGTAGAATGCTGCTTCTCAGAACACCGGGAGGCTGTGATGCTAGCCAATCATTTCAAGATCCACTTTCTAAGGAAGTCTGAGATTCTGCTGGTCATTCGAAAATAGACCTAAATACACACATACTGATTTTTCATGTCAACAGGTATGGAACAAATATTCTCCTGATGCTGGCGTTCCAGGATAAACATGTCTAAAAGTCCACAGCTCTTGACTCACATGTCATTCTGAATCTGTTGGGAATGGGGTAACATCTGGATTAAGCCATTTCAAATCTGGGAGTTGGAGTGTAGTTTTCCTGTTTGTTTAAGTATATATGTTTTAAGTATATAATTTATAAATGTGAGCAGCTCTCAGCCGCCATGCAGGGGAAGGGGCAGAGAGAGAGAGGTACACATACACAGAGAAAGAGAGGGAGGGAGAGGAGAAGAAAAGAGAGGGAAGGAGCGGGGAACCAAATGTCTGGATTTTATAGTGAAGGGGAGGAGAAGCCTCCCCCTTGGTTTTTTACTCTGACTGAGTCTCTTTCTGTTGCATCCTGGTTCTCATTCCTGCCATGCTTGTGACTGCACCATACTGTGAATTCTTGTTTGTTTGAAGGTTCCGTTCATGTTTCATCGTCTTGCCTCTCTCTGATTTGTGCATGCTCTAAATGCTGACTTTTTATGTAGCTGGTTTATGTTTAGTTTTTAACTCTTGAGGTTGCACTTCCTTCTATAGACATGCTTGAAATTTGCATTTTCCCCCAAAGGCTTTAAACATCATTTTCTTTCTTCTTTCTTTCTTTTTCTTTCTTTCTTTCTTTCTTTCTTTCTTTCTTTCTTTCTTTCTTTCTTTCTTTCTTTCTTTCTTTCTAGGTTTTTCAAGACAGGTTTTTTGGTTTTGTTTTTGTGTAGCCCTGATTGTCCTGGGACTCACTCTATAAACCAGGCTGGCCTCAAACTCAGAAATGGATCTGCCTCTGCCTCCTGAGTGCAAGGAATAAAGGCGTGTGCCACTACCACCCAGCTTAAACTTCATTCTTTTTAAAAAATACTTATTTATGTATGTGTTTTCATGTAAATGAGTGCTCTATCTGAATGTACACCTGCACGATAGGAAGAGGACATCAGATCCAATTAGAGACGGTTGTGAGACACCTGTGGTTGCCTGGAACTGAACTCAGGACCTCTTGAAAAGCAGCCAGTGCTCTTAACCACTGAGCCATCTCTCCAGCCCTTAAACTTCATTCTTATTTACCATAAATCATTTCAAATTTCTTTAAAATGTGTAAATATAAGATCTCAATGCAAAACATTCAAACTCACACCCGTCTAATTAATAAATCACCAAAAGGTGTTATCAACTGTTAAAACACCTTTAGCCCTATTCACACACATACACAGAGTAGCTACATCACTTTATCTTCCATTCAAACAGAGAGATATGTGGTGGGGGGGGCACTTTGGTCCCAGCAGAGGCAGGTGGAAATCTGTGAGTTCAAGGCCAGCAAGTTTGAGGACAGCCAGGCCTACCCAGAGAAACCCTGTCTCAAAAAGCAAACCAAACAGAGCTGTTTAGGGAGCATCTAGAGAGAAACCATAGCCCGAGGTAGACACAAGTCAGCTCCTCCTTAGTCCCAAGAGATGCAAGTCAGTTGCTAACACCAAACAGCAAATCACAACTCTGGGCTGTGAGGGCAGAGAGGGAATTAAGGTCAGGAAACCCTGCCAGTTAGAGAGCTCGTGTGCGTATGACAACAGCGTGTCGCACATGTGCCGGGGAGAACAGCGCTTCTCTAGCTAGACCCTTCCACTGCAGGGAAGCCACAGCCCGGAATCACCCAGCAGGCAGCGGTAGCATTTTGACAGTCTTTTTAAATCTCTGTTGCCCAAATCCTTTGGGCAGCTCCCTGCAAACACCCCAAGCCGACAGGGGGCAGCCTAACTCACCGGTCTTCAAAGCAGAGTGCAGGATCTGTGCTCCCGGAAGGGGTTGCTCCCAGCGGGAACACCGAGCAGCAGGGCGTCTTTGCAGGCATTCTGTATGCAGTACTGCTGAAGCTCCGCCGCGGCCTGGGAGACCTGAGGGAAGCACAAAGGGACACCGCTCACAGCAGGCCGGCAGCCCCCAGCCTACCGTGGACACCCGGCTCACAGCCAGGCCGGCGGCCCCCAGCCTACCGTGGGACACGGCTCACAGCCAGGCCAACGCCCCCCCAGCCTACCGTGGGACACGGCTCACAGCAGGCCGGCGGCCCCCAGCCTACAGTGGACACCGGGCTCACAGCCAGGCCGGCGGCCCTCTCCCCTCAACAGCCTGAGGCAGAACCCCATCATTATCAGCTCTACGCTGACTCCATCACTCACTCCCAGGAGGAAAGACTGTACTGTCTGTGACTGAGCTTAGGATACCTTTGGATTGCTTTAACAAAGGAAAGGCTCTAACTCTGATCCATTGAGAATTCTAGTTTGAGACAGAATTAGTAAAATGGCTCATTCTCATGTTCCCAGTACAAACATGCAAAACATGTCCTGATAATCTACATTTGCCATGTGAATAATTTGCTTTGTCCAGTCTGTGCCAGCAAGTGACAGAATTACTCTACTATGCTTTCAGAAAGCTCGGCTTGCTGGTTAAAGCTGTGTTCTCTGCAGCTGGGGGGTGGGGGGAGCTCGGTGACAGAATGCTTGCCTCGCACAAGTAAGGCCCTGGAGACAGTCCCTAGCACAAAACACAAGAATAATAATGCTGCTGATAGTAGTCATTATCATAATAGTAAACAAAACCAGGGCAGTTATGTAGTGGCCATGGGTTTCTATGTTGACATATAATCTCCACTCTGCCAGGTGGAAACTTGTTTATGTGTTTTATGTATTTTGCCTGCATGTACACCTGCACCCCAGCAGAGGGCACTGGATTCCACCAGACAACAGTTGTGAGCCACTGTGTTGTTGCTGGGAACTGAACTCAGGACCTTAGGAAGAAGAGCCAGTGCTCTTAACCACTGAGCTATCTCTCCAGCCCAAGAGGGTAGAACCTTAAAACCATTACATAGGTGTTTGCTTCAAGGCTCATCTTTGGGGGGAGTTTGGTATTAAAGTCATCAGGGTGGGGGCCCTTGACTAAATACTGGAGGCGCTATCTGGAGGAGGCCAGAGCGGGACAGACACAGGCATGCGTGCTCCCTGCCTCCCATCATGAAAGTCCCTGTGCTGCCTTGGCAAGAGGCTAGCTAAAAAAGGGCGCCATCAGATGCAAACCCTCTAGACCTTGGACCCTTCAGAAACATAAGCTAAAAAAAACTTGTCTTCTTCACATTACTCTGTGGCGCTTAGCAATTAGCAACAGAAAACAGACTAATAAAATTATGTTACGTCTGCCTGCCATATGCTTACAGGTGCTACCAAGCTTCTGAAAGGCCTTATGGATTTGCTTTTAGTGCTAACATTTTTAATTGGTAGTATATAAAGTACAATATGACCAGACTAATGTTTAAGCTAATTTTTTCCGTCAATTGAAACTCAGTGGTTTCACATTAATTATAACTGGAATGAATGGCTTTATGTAAGCTTCTGATTTTCAGAGAAATGCAAAACCAGTCATGCCCCTGCTTACTGTGTGTCGGGGAACTGGGTGAACTGGAGAAAGGGGAACCAGACCCCAGCATAAAGAACATGGCAGTAACAGTAAAGAAGGGGAAAAGCCAGCGAGGTCAGCCAGGACCCTCAGCAGGGTCCAGGGAGAGACTGTGTGGGAGAGAAACCCTCACAGCTCAAACCCTGTCGGCTGTCTCCTGCCAGGGAGGCTGGGTTGTCCCTGGGTTATCTGACTCCCGTCTCCAGAAGAGCCCTTGAGACAGCCCTGGGACAGGATGGTCCAAGCGTGCCAAGAGCTTCCAAGGCTGAGCCCTGAAATGAAGCTGACTACCTTCTGGAATGTGACTCCCTGTGAGTGCTGCCTGCATGCCCTGTTTCTGTTATCATGCACAATCCTTTCTCAAGTGTAGGAAGTCTCTTCCCTCAGTAATGTCCACAGGGTGCGCAGGCATTAGATTCAGTTTTCCTTCCAGGTCTGATGCCCAATGATATCGAACACTTTGAGCAACTCTAGTTTTCGTTCCCTACATTCTCTCCTCGGCCTGATTCTCTGCCAGGAGCTCCAGCCAACACCCATAACTGCCCCAGGCGGGAAGGGTGTGGGACCACCTTCAGTCATCCAGGGTGCAGCTTTATTCTCTTGCGCCGAGCGACCACTAGCTGTCGCTGCTCCCTGTGTGTCACCAGCAGCCGCTGACTGCACGCCCTCTATCCGGTCTGGGTTCAGCCTTTTCCAGCCAGACTTCAAGCTCCTCGGCCTCTGAGCCCACCCCTCCTCTCCCGAGTACCTCCTGCCCACCCGCCACCTGGATCAAGCTCCCTCAGATTCCTCGGCGGTCAGGTGCCGGCGAGGAAAAAGGAACCACAGTGGTACAGGCCTCCTAAGTGCGAGTTTAGGGTGTGACTGCTCGGGCCGGTGAGCTCCACTGTGGCCAGCAAGCACTTCCTCCGCCCTTTGCTAGTTCCCCGTCCACTGTCCTGGACGAAAACTCAGCTTCCTGTTTCTCAAGACTGCCACCACCAAGCCCAGTCATCTACAGTCTGAGGCACTCTGCACACAACTTCACCTCCCACCGTCCCGGAAGAGGGCACCCCAACCGTGTCCCCTCTACATTCACCTTGCCTCCACTGGTTTCTTTCCTTGACAAAACAACGACAAAATAAATAAATCCTTCCTGTCACCCAAAACCCTCTTTATTTTCCGAGTAAAAAAGGGAGCTAGTTCCTCTTTAGAAGTGGGCATTTTTCTAACTTGGGCCTCTTACGAAACCCAGAGCCTGCTTCCGCCACACCTTATTGTAACCGCCGGTCCCTTTACCCTGTAAACCTGGTTATCTGAAATCACTGTTTACTGGTTAGTTTACGGTATCGGCCCGAATGCCCTTTTCCCTGGAGCGGACACCACTGAGGAAACTGACCGGCACGCCTTCCCGCACACAGCGAATCACCTTAGCTGGCAAGCACACATTCAGCCCACGGAGTAAACACTGCCTGTGTCCGTGTTCTATCTCACGGGGGCCTGTCTGTCTGTCTGTGCACCGTGCCTGGTGCCTGAGGAGGCCAGAAGAGGGCATCGGGTCCCTTGAAACTGAAGTCACAGAAGCTGTGAGCCGGGAACTGAACCTGAGTCCTCCAAAACAGCTCTTCACCGCGGCACCTTCTCTCCAGCTCTATCTTTTACCGGTTTGTCTGACAATCCCTCCCACATCTCTGTCTTCTGGTGTACCCGGGGGCCGCTCTGCGTCTATTTCACGCTCGTATGTTTTAGTGGCCTCTTTCGGCCTTGCGCCGAGGGCTTCCGTGCACACAGCGAAATCTCTCCTGGGTGTCTCCGTAAAATCCACCGATCAGAACGGAACTCTGCTCCCCAAACTCTCCCCGTCGGCGCCCGCTCGGCGGTGGCGGCTGAGGAAGGCCGAGCGTCCTCCTCCCGCCTCGCTCGCTCGTTCCTCCGGCGGCCCCCGGCCCCGGCCGCCAGCGTGTCGCCCGCTCGGCGCTGACACGCCCACGGGGCCCTCCGACCGGGGCCGCGTCGCCGCGAGCGCCCGCGGGAGCCTGGGGACCCGCCCCGCGCGGCTCGCGGGCACCGAGGCCCCGGCGCGCGGACGCTCACCTTGATCCGCTCCACGCCGGCCTCCAGCTTGAGCTGCTCCACCAGGCGCTGCAGGGCGCTCACGCTGGCCCCGGAAGACATGGCGGCGACGGCTGCGCGCGGCGGCCCGGCTGGGCGGATCCGCGGCCGAGCGGGGCGCCGCCCCGGGGCGGGGAAGCCGCCGCGCCCGCCCCGCCGTCCCCCGGCGAGCCCGCCCAGGTGGCGCCTGCGCCGCCAGGGAAGAGCGAGCGATGCTCGTCTCGGCGTGGATACCCCTCGTCGGGCTCCGAAGAAAACCCGCGCTTTCGTTCCACCCTGCTAGACAACTCAGCCCCCAAAATACCGTGTTCTTACGGTTGTGGGGGAGCGGGTAGACGCCACAAACGGAGGCTGGCTTGTAGTGGACACCAGCCTTCCCTTAATGGCTGCTTGAAAGGGATTTGTTGCTGAAGTACCCTATTCCCGGCTGCTGAGTCTTCTCTGGACCTAAGGCACATCCAGAACAAGGTCACGCACAAAAACACACCCATAGTCGGTCTTCAGTGAGGTTTTCTTTTTTTCACTCTCAACCCTTCACATTGAGGCGTAGGAATTGATCATCCCTTTGGGGGTCATCTGAGGTCCTATGGCCGCTGCATCTCAGGTCACACACACACACACACAC